>NC_139050.1:17610191-17878814 GCF_965140915.1 Aythya marila | reverse complement strand
GGAAACAAAGAGAGTGTCAGCAAGTGATCTTGTTTCAGTCAGCATACCAAAAGGAAAGGCCATTCTGAGGTCTGAATGTCATTTGGCACTACAGGACGTGCGCAGGCAAACAGCCATGGGAAGAGGCCAGGCCAAAATGACTGCATCAGTGCAAGCAGACGTTCAGCTGAGAAGCCTCACTCGCATGTGTGTGTCCAGAGAAAGGGAGTTCATTTAAAAACAAGCACACAATCAGTGTTTTATCAGTACTGTAATATCTCTACCCTTGTTACGGATGTGCATAGGGATTTCTCCAGTTCTCTGAACAGAGGGATTTGAAGAATCTTGTGCACAGCAGATAAACATCAAGCTTGCCTCCAAATCTAATTCTTGCCTAGACATGGCTAGCAGGCAAATTCCCTCTCCCTCAGTGAAATGTGGCAGTCAGAGCTCCATCCTCAGGTCTGAATTCAGGTTAGCCCTTGAACACTGATTTGAGGAGGCCAGGAGACTCTGAATTTGTTGACCTTTTAGGAAGAAGAGAAGGGCACCTGTTCACCAAAGTAGCTCATCCATGTCAGCTGAAAGAGAAGGGAATTCTGGCTATGGAATACAGTGAGCAAAAAAGGGCTTTCTGCAGATATCTATTGTAAGCATGCACACACAGAGGAATGCATCTGCAAATACAATGCTAACTAACATTTGGGCATGTCTATGTATGTAGGTCCCTTTTGTGGGACACTCATGACCACATGTTGAAGCAGATGGAAAATTAAGCAGATTATGGAAGTCTTACTGGGCTGAACTTCTGCCTTGGAAAGTAGTTTATGTTTTAAAACACAGAAGTGCAGGGATTGCTTAGAGCTCACCCCACAATACTGCATTACACCACAGCTGATAAAGCACATTTGCTTGGTAACTTCAAAGATGAGATAATGCTTGTGCATCTAAATAACACCACTTGTTATCTACCTCTGTCTTTTCAGCGTTTTGTCATATGGGCACAGAAGACCAGTTGTTCCAGAGGGACTTAGAAAGTTACTAACTTGCTGAATGATGTCATCTGCAATCACAGACCTCTGCACAACGAGCACAAACTTTATTCTGCAGGATACACAGAAACAAACACTACAAACGACAGATATTCTCCCTAAATTTGTCTGAAAAAATGATACTGATTTGTCTGGTTCACTGAGCTATGAGCAAAGAAGTATTTTCTATGCTAAACTGGGTGAACTGCTTTTCAAATGATACTTCATGTTACCAGATTCACAGCAATATCCCTTGTAACTCCACAAGAGTTGGAGATTATTCTCTTCTCTTAGTCTCTTTGATACTTAGACATTCTCCTAGAGAATAAAATAAAATGTGAACTACTAGCAGCAAATAACTGGAAAGCTATCATAGTACACACTGTACAGCAGTACTGAAAAAAATAACAAACGCAGTCCCTTTACTGCTTGCTGAGATGTAGGAAGGATACACTTTCTTTGCAAGGATCAACCAACTGCAGATTAACAAAGATCTGCTGCACCCAAACAGATGCACTACTTATGCAAACAAAGATTTTACTTCATATAATTATGTCATAAATGACAACCAAAGCTTGTCACTCAGGTTCTTCTCCTTCTAAATTAATACCTTTGTCCCTCAGCTTCTACACAAAGGTTGGCAAGTTTCATAGCAATTCAAGAAGTGCAGAGTCAATCTCTCTAAAAGCACTGCAGCAAAGTCTAGAAAAATCCTTGGATTACTCATATCTTGATGGCGAGATCTATGATTGAAACAGAGTCAAACCAACGTGCTGGTATGCAGTAAATGTAGGTTCAAATTCCAGCCTGTCACTGGCCTTGAACAGGTTGTTTAAATCAAGCTGAACAATCAATTTCCTCAACACGAGCTTTGGCAAACTTGTCTGTAGCGGAAGATACTACTTACACGTACCTCATTTTCTGTAAAACTGGCATATCAGAGCTGTCATGACTTCCTAAACTCTGAGATTTAATTCGTCACTCATTGCTCTGGTGTTCCTCAGGAGGAGGCTGAAGAATCATAAAATCTTTCTGCCCATCATGTTGGCAATGTAATGTGCTAGCTCTCCAACATTACCTTGAATCACCCACCAGCATACCAAATACAAAGAATCGCCAAATTAGCTTTGTGTTTTTCTCAACTATTATTGCTGTTTTATTAACCCTGAAGCAGGTCATCCTCCCAGTCCTGAAGCTAGTGAAGAAATACAGAAGAGTTTCTCCTTGCAGAACAAAGGCCCTACAGAGCAGAGGGAAACAATGAAGCCGTTAAACTCACAGTGTGTGGTTTCTCTCAGCTTGCTTTGGCAACTCTATATGGGGAATACATGTAGGTGGAGCTGGAAAACTTCTTACCTAAACTTGAAGGAGGCACGTTTTCCCCTCGTTATCCTCTAAGCACCTTTATACATGAGACCACAGGAAATAATAAATCCCTGCTGTGCTTCTAACTAGCACAAACAGCCACGGTCCAGAGACAGGATCAGGGGACTGAAAAAATATTAAGCTCTTTTTGGATAAACAAAAAGTAATTCAGCAGCCATGCCTTAGCCTATTTCCTCAGAGCAGTGGAAGTGAGTTTGTTTCACTCCACTTACACAGCTGCAGGCAAACAGCAAGGGAAACATCCTAGCTGTAGAGCAATCTCCCAGTAAACAAAGCACCAGAAAGCACAACGTGCTTGCCAGAACCCTGTCAACAAGGCACTCACCTCTCTTTCCCACCCTGCTTCAGTGATTTGCTAGTAGCTGTTCCACGAGAGCAATCTCTCCCTTATTTTTCATTCCTTAAAACAGTGTCTTAAAAACAGTACAAAAATAACTGTACTGTAACATTTCTCAGAGGTAAGGCTAGTCTATAGCGTACACAGCCCAGGATCCTACACTTCCCACAGCCTAACCAACTGCATCAGCCTTTTACTTTGTTGCTAATTTTCTTTTCAGACACCAAGAACCCCGTTCCCCCCTCTTTTTACAATGCAGCAACAGACAATGCTTAGATACTATGGTTTTATTTGGTATCAATAAATACCTCAGGCTGCTGCTTAGACCTCAAGGAGAAGACAGAAAAATCAAAGTATGGAAGTGCAATTCACCAAATGTTTACCTATGGGCAGAGACCAGGGGACACAGTTCAGCTATCACAGAAGACAAAGAGGAGTCTTTCTACTGACTTTAAATGACGTTAGAAGCAAAAAGCACAAGATGATATATGGTTTACAAAGTTACAACCTTCCTGATAACAGCTTTCCTGATAACATGCAAATCACATTTGATAATCTATAATGTGCAACTCATAACAGGAAGGCTGCTATGTATTCTCACTGAGCTGCTGACATCAACAGCACTGTGGCAAATGCCTGTTCCAGCCCCAGACTGCATGGATCTTCTTAGTTTGTCTTGTTTCTGAGGACACAACCCACACACTGCCCTCAGCTTGTGTGACACATCCCCAAACAAGCCAATTACAAGGTCACGGATCCTCATTCCTAAGAAGGTTTACCAGCTTTCTTGAGTCTGGTCTGTCTGACCTCTGGTGAGCTTAGAGCATGCTGTCTGCACTTATGACTTCCCTCATCTGCCTATATAGCCTATGCAGTTCCAGCCCTGGAAAGATCTGGTTTGTGGGGCATCATGAAATAAATGGTACATTTATATGACAATTTTTTCATTTTCCCCTTGGGGCAGAGGGAAAGGGATTCTCACAAAGACAAAATTGACAAAATAAATTTCCACTAAGATTAGGTATTAATAACTGTTCAAATAAAGCTAGTCTGTCCAGTCAGAGCTTGGTATGCTTCTTGGGAAGTGTTAGAAACAGATACAACTCTCCACTTGTTATATCCAGTGCCCCTGAGAGTTATCACAAATAGCCCGTCTTAGCTCCCTTTTGATCTGCTCCCTTCACTGTCACTCTCCAGATCTACACACCTCTCCCATCCACTTAAAGCCCTGAAAACCTGTCCTGTGTGAAGCTTTCTTCTTCTTTCCCATGCAAATAATGCAAGTGGTACCTCGGGCCCTCTGCACATAGGAAAGTTTCACACCAGCTGGATGGATACAGAATCACTGGTACATCCAGGTAGCACCGCTAAAAGCAGTGAGCCACTGAAGAAGGAAGGATCTGATGGAAATAAACAGACATTTATACTTAGGCTCACCTGGGAATGCTGGTTAGATATGTGACCACGTTCAGAAAATCGTCATCGGGTATGTCACTGAATCCTGCAAATTCTGGGAAGGTAATAATGGGTGCTCCATCCTTCCCTCTTCCTCCTGTGAAAGAAAGGTTGTAAACAGATTAGAGGGTGGTTTTATATCTTGGGACAGAGTGGTCGATATTCAGTTGAATGGGAAACACTGGTATATCCATCACTGAAAAGCACACATAACCTGTATACATGGCATAAAGGAGCTCTGCGATCATCCAAAAGTGTTCAACGCCAGGGTGGATGGGGCTTTGGGCAACCTTATCAGGTGGAAGTTCTTGCCTATGGCAGAGGGGTTGGCACTAGATGATCTTTAAGGTCCTTTCCAACCCAAACCATTCTATGATTCTATGATCTTCCCATTTGATACTCTAACTCACTGTAGCTTCATTACCCCAATGCACCGAACTGATTTTGAATTCTGAACAGAACACAGCCTCCACGTTGGCCTGGGATGAAGGCGAATGGTGTCTGGCAAACTGACCTCGGGGCACTCCAGCTGCACTACCTGCCAGCAGCACTGATGTGCAATATGCTGTCAGGCCAATCTAGTCAGACTTCCCCCTGACCCAGACCATTTGCTGTAGCCTAGAGACCAGGAACGAGAGACCAGGCCAGCACCCAGTCAGGATGGTTTGTTACAGATACTTAGTGACATCTTCTGGACGTGAGCAGCAACAGCCAGGAACACAAACGATGCTTGGCTGCTCTGTCTCTTCCTGCAGCGTTGCAGGCACTACCAGGTATTTAATACATGATTCCTGGGCACCGTGCTTTCCCATTCATGTATTTCAGAAACGTGAAGATGCTCTTTATATGTGGGAAATGTAGCTACCTGGACTAATCTGGATTGAAGCAGCAATATTTGCCTCTGGAGGGCAAGATAGATTTCCCTAGATGTTCTCCTTGAAGCACCCGATAGTTTACCTGCAGTCATAGTCAAGATTTGTCTGATCTACAAGTTTCACATGGCACTTCTTATGTCCTTTGTTTCCCTTTTATCTTCTCTTTCTGTTACATCCACATTCATACTTGCGTTCCTCTTCTCTGTCCCCTTTTTGCTGAATTAGATAAGGCAGGCTGGATGAGGCACTGTAAGTACGTGGGTGTGTATTTTTGTCACAGAATCCCCTGTAAGAAGCCGTCCAAGGAATGGATGCAGGCAGACAGAAAGCTGCCTTCTTCCCTTCACCCCTGGCAAGAAACCTAGCAGAACACACAGGAGCAGCTTCAGACTGAGCATTTGATTAAAAGGCTGGATTAACAGCTCTTGGGCTCCTCCTCGTTGCCTGAGATGGAGGTAGAACTCACTGCTACAGAAGAATGCTCAAAGGGCTCTTGAATACAGAAATCTTGTATTTCAAATAAAGATAAGAAACTCACTGTTCCTGCAAAATCAGGGTGAAGTTTGGTGTAGATTTGTGAAGCAAAATTGTTAAATATTATGACAGTGAGAAAAAGGAAGGCCCAAACTGTTGGGTGGCAAGTAATAATGAAAATGTTAGAATGCGTTGTTCATGTCCACATCTGAACCTGAAGCAGTAATTGGGTTACAAGGGAAAACAACCCATATCTGTTATCCACGTATCCATCTATTTAGCAAGGTAACAAGAGCTGATGTTAAGGTATAGAGTGGAAGCTACTTATATACCCAGGGTGTCTAGAAAGCTCTCTCCTCTTTACAAGAGCAGTTCCATGCATCTACATGTTAATGCCATTTTTTTTCCCTGACACTAAACCAAAATTTGCAGCAGTATGCAAATTTCTGCAGAACTGACAGGCTGCAGCCCCATGTCTTTCCCCAGGCCATCGCCCTTACCTTCCAGGGAGTTGTCACAAGATGTCTTCTGATCCTTAAATTACTTGACTGGCTCCTCAATGCCTTGGCAGGGCAGAGGGCACAAACTAAAAACCAACAGGGACGGCCTTCAATCAGTTCCACAGACATTAGGTCGAAGTGCAAGGAATTTCACCCCAAAGACTCTCTGAATAGTCACTGACCCTGCTGGGATTGTGCCTGAAGCCCATGCTCCTGGGCATCACTAGTGGGGAAAAAAGGACTGTTTGCTGACCAGAACATTTTATAATTCATTATAAGTAAGGCAGACAAGGACAGAATGTGCTCCAACAGCTCCAGTGAAGAACAAAAGAAAACAAAAGAGAAAAAAAAAAACTTTCAGAACAAGGTTAAAAAAAAAAAAAAAGAAAAAGACATTATAAGTAGAAAGTAAAGGCAAGAGGAGGGAGACTGCAAAGGAGCGCTGAGCAAAGTGAGACGTGAGCAGGGAACAAAGCTGAGGAGAGTTACATTAGGGCTAGCCAGGGCACGTCCGCTCTATTCAGTGGTGTCTGTGCAGAAAGATAAGGGGGCAAGGACTGCCAGGAGCAAAGTTGCTTGATGGAAAGCCAAAGCAACGAGAGGCACAAGCTGAGCTAAAGGGCTGCATGGGGAGGAGCGAGGTATAAGGACTTGAGTTCAGTGCAGTCTAGAGGAGAAAGAAAGATACGCTGAAAGAGAGAGCTCATGAGCATAGCCAGGCCTGGCAGCTGTCTTCATGCGATGCACAGACCTCTGCCTCGCCAGCTTGCAGCTCCTCCAGGCTCCATTAGATGCCACCCTGCAGCACTCTTCGAGCTCTCAGCCACCTCCAACACCTTCTGGCAGCCCCAAACGCTGGCTCCAGGCCAGGGAAAGAGCAGCTGGTAGCAGTGGCTCTTGCAAGCAGCAGCCATCGGAGTTGGAGGCTCAGCTGGCAGGAACGGGAGGCTTGGGGCTATCCTCCAGCTGCATTCAGGCCAGGCTCACTTCTGACCCTGCCTCGGGGCAGCCAGGCCATCCTCTGGCAGCTGCCCACGGGTCACTGCTGCTCACCCAGTGACACCCAGGCTGCTGTCACAGCTAGCTTGAGCTTTGTCTGCACAGGAAACTCACCCAGATTTCATCTGCCATCTCCTGACGCAGAGCTAAGCTCCCCGCCCAGCCTCCAAACACAACGCGATGCCACCCATCAGCTCCAGCAGTTTCCTACCAGAGGTCCAGCTCCTTTCTGCTTTCACCCTCTGCAGACAGCCAGGATCCTGCCTCACATCCAGCCCAAATTCATTGTATTAAAGGTCCGTGCTGGTCCCTATTCCCAGCCCACTGTTGCTTGGGGAAGGGCATGCTGATGGTAAGCCTTGACATGCGATCAGAGGTAGGTTGTCAGTAAGCAGTTAACTCGTTCCCATTCAGGGTCACACAGAAGTGGGTGAAACCCAACAACTTAGAGCACTTGAGGCAGACAACATCAGCAGGAGTTGGAAAAGCAAGAGGCAGAGCTGCCTGGAAAAAGGCAAGGATGAAGTGGAAACGATTACAGCCTGCTTGACCTCCTGCCAGGTTTGCCACTCAAAAAACCAGCATCCCTTCTCTCCTCTTCCAGAGCACTTTCCTTATTTTCCACCCCAGCATCTCGCTCAGCTTTTCCTCTTCTCTTGTGGCCTAAGGGCAAAGGGACAGGAAGAGCCCAGGTGACAGGACAGAAGTACACAGTCAATGTGGAAGGGAAAGAAAAGCAGGAGAGATGGCACAAACAGTTTTGGGGAGTGCAGGGCATGGCAATAGGACCTTGGCTCACTCTCATGTGTGCCAGTTCCCCAGGGCTCAGGGGCACAACACAGGAACAACTACAAGGTGCTATCAGATATTTTTCATGTTCTTAAGACAAATTAATTTATCACAGGACACAGTGACAGATCTTTCAGCTGCCAGTACAGCCCAGCTAGCTGTTAAAAACAGGGCTGGAATTCAGCTATGGCCATAAAATAGGTGAAGCGTTTCAGGGGAACACTTATTCAGGGGAATATGCATGACAGATAATAGGATATCACAGCAGAGAAAGTTTAATTTTGCTTTGCAGTGTGAAAGGTGTGATTGACAAATGAGGTGTGAGGGCTGCATTCTGAGAGCTCACGCAGCTGGAGCTGCGTGCTGGTAGGACTGATGTAAAAGCAGCAAGCATTTACAACTGCAAGCCAAATTCCTGGACACAGTTGGGATCCTAGGAAGTCAATGACTCCCCATTTCTAATCCACCTATGCTTCCTGCCCAAGCACCAGAGCCACGGTTTAGACGCTGAGGTGCTGCATTCAAGTCCCATTCCACATCAAGCAGCTCTTCTTGTAACACGAGCAGCTAGACATGTAAAATAATACCTAATAATATCAGATATCAGCAAATACGCTGAATCCTTTGGGAAAACAAAACCAGGCTACCAGCAGAAGTTCCAGAAGTTTGTCTGCAATTTTACAGCGCACACCTTGCCGCCTGCCCCAGACACCAACTCATCAGATAGTATTGGAAAGTTTTCTTTCAAATTTTGCTGACGTGCAGGCAAACTGCTGGTGTCTGCCCACATGCAGAGAGCTCCCTCAGTCACAGCAGAGCTGAGCACAGTTCATCTTGTGGGTCAGACAGATGAAGGGTTCGGTCATACCTTGGCTGAAGTTTCCCTGCCTTGGTTAGGTTTGGCTTTTTCCATGCTCTGGAATAGCTTTTATTTTGTTTCTCCATGTTGATTAAGGGCTATGAATGCTGAATTTCTCATTCAAGTTGAATCACACTTCCTGGGCTTAGGTTTTTCCACAATCTCCAAATTGTCCTTTCAGCAGGGTCAGGCCAGGTTTTCCAAAAGGCTCAGTTCAAGCAGGAAGCAGATGGCCAAATGCCCTCCAGGCTTCAGAAATTAAATAAACTGGCTTCACAGTCAGTTACCATTTTCAGATATAGTCTCCAATGCACTGAAGTGCGTTGGCTTAGGAAGAGCAGAACAAAAGGAAAATGAATCTCTGCTAACACACTTCGTGACAGTTCATCTAATAAATTCATGATTTAGTAACAGGATCTTTTATTGCTGCATCTGGCAGATTGGGTTCTTTGACAGAGTAATTTGAGAGAAGAACAGGTTGTGAAGGTGCAGATAAAAAGAGAGAAGGCGTGAGCAGTTGCAAAAGCAGGTTGGTACAGTGGGTTATTAGTCTATCAGTGGGACAGGAACAGTATTTTACCAGTGTCTCTTCATTCTTCAGTAAAAATTGGTTCATGTTAGAATAGGCAGCTTCTCAGTACTACCTGTCCTTGTAATCTAGTTCTCTTAAGAGCTACAGGGAACACAAACATAGCTGCGTATGTGTGCAAAGCACTCCTGTGTTGTCACAGCTGTAATCCCATAATTAGGAGCTCAGTCGTCAGGGAAAGGAAAGAGGCAGCGGTGGTTTCAAAACTAGAATTTAACCACAAGAGCCAGCATTCCCACTAGATCTCACAAGCTAAGCAAGGTGACATCAGCGCACAGAAAGGAGATGACGAAAGTAAATTGCGTGATTAAGGAGCTCATCACATTGCACTTCAGCCTTTTCCATGACCACAGCAGTTCAAGGAAGCCTTGGAAGCATTTCCCTATTCTTGGCATGAACAGTACAGCCTTGGAGAGTTGGGTAGCTAGAGAACCAGGACATGCAGGAGGCTGCCAGTGTCTAATTCATTATAACTAGACCGTGTCAAACACTAAATTTATTAGCTGGCTACGTAATTCCCATCAGGTGGTCCTGAGACTACAAGACAGTCAGATCCTCTTCTGAGAAGTTTTAGCACAGCAATAGTATAGGAAAGTGTTTCTAGTGAGTCATGTCCAGAGAAAACAAAGAGCCTTTGATTTCAATTGTTCCACTCTTTTCTGCTTTACTGCACAGAAATATCATGATTGCATTGTCTCTGACCTCAGATGATTAGCTGATCTAAATCTACCCTTTTTTACTTTAAAACCATTCTCTCATCACCACACTCTCTGGCAGAGTCCGTCTCCAGCTTTCGTGTAGGTACCCTATAGGTACTGAAAGGTTACTATAAGGTCTCCCCAAAGCCTTCTCTTCACCAAGCTGAACAGCCCCAGCTCTCTCAGCCTGTTTGCAGAGAAGCGCTCCAGCCCTCTGACCATCTTCATGGACCTCCTCTGGACTTGTTGTAATACATCCGTGTCCTTCTTGTGCTGAGGGCCAAAAAATTGCTCTTGCCAGTGAAGACTGAAGCAAAAAAGTCATTGAGTACTCAAAAGGAGTTGAACAGTGATTAGTCTTCCCCGTTTCCTTCCTTGTATTTAGAATATTTTAAAAGTCAGTTAGCACTAACAAAAGGGATTAGAGAACTGCTTCACTCATGCTATGCCTTAAGTGAGAACAAATTTCAAATTTGACAACAGGCCCCAGATTAGGGGATTGTCATCTCCCACTCAGTCATTTTTGCAGTTAAGCATCTAACACAAAGGGGAAGGGGTTCACAGCTTTTCCTGACAAGCCAAAAAGGAACACTGCAACATTACTCCACAAAAATTGTCTTAGAGAAGATGCTATATTAGCATTTCTTTGTTACCCTGCACTGAACACAATGGTGGAATGCATACTTTAAAAGACAAAGATGCAGCAAGGATTGGGTCTGCTGAGCTGATCATTTGCAGAGCCAGGTCTGTGTACTCTCTACACTGCGCATCCAGTGGTCCTCTCCATCAAGTAGGAGAGGGACAGGCTGTCCAAGAATACCTTACTGTGACCATCTAAGTGTTTTGTGCAAATTAATGATACCTCACTGTGTCTCTACAGGGAAGAAGGAAAGAAAATTCTTAGTTTCCTTATTTGCAGAACAGACAGAAAGAGAAAAAAGATGTTGCCAGAGGCCACAAAGTCTACAGCAGAAGCCACTTTAGGACCAAGACAAGGATTTCTCTTCTGCAGGAGCCAAAATATGTTAAATAATTTGGCAAATATTTCAGTATCAACTATTTCTTTTGGGCAGGAACTGCGTCACTTTGTGCAATTGCAAAGTTCAGGCAAACAAAAGAATATGGTATAATCAAATCTTTAAAAGATTAGAACCTTACACTATAGAAATGAATCATTTCTAAAACAAAGGCAGATGAGGAAGAGGGGGAGGTCATGAATAACTCCCTGATAAACCAGAACTTTTCCCACAAACAACAAGCTTGGACATTGTGGAAATATATGTACTGAAAGCTTTATTTAATTTCTTACCATTGTGGAGAACACAGAAAATTAACTCGCCTTAAGAAAAACAAGCACAGCAAGCTGGCACTTATCAGTTCCATGCACTGTGAGGGTCTGATTATAACGGCCCTTTTCACTGGCGATATAAGAATGCTTTTGCAACTGCTGTGCAGAGCTGAAGAGTGACAGTCAGCATGACACATTCCAGCACATTTCCAAGAGAATCCCAGAGCGTAATTACTAGAAAATTCTTACCTGACAAGATAGCAAACTGCCTGTGAAGCTGTTCTATTATATCCACTGCAACCAGCGGTCGTATCTCCTGCTGCATGATTTCATCTGTGTAAGGAAAGCAGATATCTTCAATGAGTTAATAAAACCTTAATGGTAAGTTTTACATCCTCCAAGAACCCAGCAAAATGAAGATGACACTCAAATGAAAATAGTCTGGCTTGACTGTTGGTGCAGATATGGCATGACTGTCATGGATAAGTTTACAATTCTTACAGTCTCACCTTCAGCCTACTTACTGTTCTATTGCCGTTTGATTTCAGAGCATTTCATAAACCAGCTCCAATAGACTTGCCGGAGTTCGTCACAGATTTGCTCAAGCTGACAGACTGCCCCTTACTAATTCATGTTCCATATTAAGCTACTGAATATGGGCCACCATGTAAAGCAGCTTTTCAGTCTTTCAAATGGTAAAGTCTATTTCAGATAGAGAGCCACATCCCACTCCGAACTCCCCGGTCCCTTCTTAAGGACTTTGTGTAACCAACCAACCCAGAACACTTTCCTTTGCTGATGCTTTTTCCGCTACAAGCGAGTATACAGTAAAAGGAGGAAATAAGGGGCTGTGAAGCTTTCTTCACATGAAAACAAAGCCTGTTCTTTTTAAGTAAGCACTAACAAGTTAAAAATATCTTGACAAGCAGCTGGAGAGAAATAATGACAATATTTGCACATGTGTAGTTTCTGTGTGATCTATACAGTGTCCAGCAAGTATAATCTGCACTGAGCTACTTTGATGTCTCTCAGTAACAGGTACTTACTGGAACAAGTAACTCTTCTCCCTGCTCTTCAGCACAGTCTAGACAAGCAACATTTTTTACTCGGGAATATCTGCTATCTTAACTGGCAGGATCCAGGTTTATGTTGCAATAGTACCTGTTACAATTGGGCCTTCAGCCACTTTTCTGCTACAGATAACAGCCAGCCCTGGCTTTGTAGAGCTGCCTCCATACTAAGCTGTCTGAAACACCCAGGCGACAGGTGGAAGGAAGGAAGGAGGACGCAGATCGATCAGAGAGCAGACTAAAGGCAAATTGCTGCTGTGTTTAAGCATCAAGATCTTCACTGATGTGAAGGCATGCACTGACATACTTTGGGGCACCTGGTTTAAAATACACCGTCCAGAAAGAGACGGGGAGGTCAGAGAGGTTAGAAATTGCTTCTCCTGCATCCTAGTCTATCGCCCAAAATACTGTCACTATCCTACTTTCAGACATCCATTCTGATCCTTTCCAGAACTAGGAATTTAGTTTAAAATTACATACAGTGTGGATCTTTGTGTCCATTCCCTAATTCTTCGGACTCATACAACTTTCAAACATTTCATTAATGTCGAGAAGTAACTGGGGAGGAAGTGTCATTGCCTTCTCCTAGGCAAAGGGTGAGACCACATGAAGAGAAGCGGTATAGATGTGGGGTGATAGAGTAAACAAGGAAGTAATTGCAAGCAATAGGAAAAAAAATCTCAAGGGAATGGATTCTACAAGTCATCTCTTGGAACTAAAGAGGGGAAAAGTCAGACTGAAATGAGTTATGTTTTTAATGTGGTATCCTCATTTCCATCCTGTTTATGCAGCATATTGTCAGCTCTTCCGGTTCTTACAGGTGGCTAAGAGCAACTAGAAGAGCAGAGTAATGAATCAGAGTTAATGGGCTTCATTTTAGTAATGTTCAGAGCTTCTCAAAGGAAAGTGCACTGAGCAGGAAGGGATAGATTTATTATCGATATGGTGGCAGCATAGATAGACCAGCCAACAGCCACAAAAACACACCATCTTCTGAGAAAACAAACAGGCAAAGCAAACAAAATAACTGTAACTCATTAAGTTTTTTCTTCTTTTTTTTACTCTGCTGTTTCCCCCACAGGTCCTACTCTGGACATGTTTGGAGTTTAAGGAAAGGCAAAACAAAACCTTTAAATATACAAGGTTATTTATTACGAAGCCAAGAACGCTACAAGCCAGATTTCTCCACTAGCTGCTTAAGAACAGCACGATGATGGATGTGTTTAGAGACAGACGAGGAACCCCTAACAAAAAGGGCCTGTAATGCATGAATACAGTTCTCAAGAGGTACTGACAAGTGTCTCCAGATCTTTGGTCGCAGAGCTCTGTTACCCTTTGCACATTCTACTTGAAATGCTCCTGAATCACTGCAGTAGTAACGGAGCCATCTTTGTCAGAGCACAAGTTGGCAGCAAGATGGAGGCAGACGAGAAGAGGGTTGTTAAGACTAAATACCAAAAAAATATGAAGTAGGAAAAGAAAATGAAAACTAAATATTTTAATTTAAAATATTTAAAGTATGGACCCTCAGATACCCCGGAGCATCTGCTGAAGAAACCACTGTTGATTTCAGCATCTGGAAAACGCAAAGATATTGTGACAACTGTGAAGTCCAACAGGCAGGCAGGTGCACTCAGGTTTGGGTGGCCAAGGCTGAGCTTGTACCAAGCAGCTGCATAAACGGAGCAAAGGTTTCTACAGTGGCTGAGGCCATCAAAAGGAGGCTCAACAGAAGGGAAAAATGAACTAAAAAACATGCTGCCATCTCCAGCCTCTCTCAAACTTGCTTATTCCTCCAGGGTAAGACAGCCTGCCAGCCCAACAGTTTGCTTTTGATGTTTGCCAATATGAAGCCATCACTGGTATCAAACAGTCGAGAAGAACAGAATTTCCCCCTTCATATAGCTGCTTTAGTAGCTTGCTTTAAAAATAGTTCATTTCTGGTTTCTAAAGATCCTTTTTCTACCACAAGAAATTTGTGGTGTAAGGGTAAAATGAGGTAATAGAAACAAGAACTGCAGAGTGCCAGTCGGGTCTCTTCAAATCCCCTGACTGGGCAAGACTTTCTCCAGCAAGCCACGTGGGATTTCCTGTAAAACCCGCACTCTGTGCAAGACTTTCAGATGATGAGAAAGGTGTAAAATAGATTTGATGACTAGGAGTTAGCTCAGAGTTAGCAATGAAGTCTGAGTCCTTGGAAACACATGATTACCTGGGGCTGATAAAGATGGTTTTTAATCTTGGACTAAAGGAAAAACCTGGAAAAAATATATCTGAAAAGCAAACCAAAATGATCCTACAGGTCTGGTTTTGTTTTAAAGCCAAGACATTTTGCCTGGCATTAGTGAGCATTAAGCAGTTCATCTCTTCCACTAGCCTTTATCCCAGGAGGCCCTGTAGCCTTTCTGGCCCGCATACTGCAAGCCACATGCACTCAGGATGTGGTGTTCAGCCTCTCAGGCAGAAGCAATGTGCCATTTTATTGTGATATATACCACAGCTGAGAAATTCTGCTTTACCAGCTCACTATCAGCACACCAGCCTAACAGCTGCGGGTTCATGGACTGCTTCAGAAAAGCTTATTAGCATGTTTGAATTCATTACACAGGGGCCCAAAAGTCAATGGGAAAGGTTAAGGAAGCCAACAAGTCACAGGAGTTTGACAGCAATTGTCTTGCTTCTTTGTACCTTGTTAATATCCGCAGAAGAAATTTAGCAACCCCTGACAGCTCCAGAGCAGTCCTGTCTTCTGCCAAAAACACACATAGCCATGAAGCTGCACATCATCTCAAGGCGTACACCAGCCAAGGGGCTGGAGCACGGTTCTCAAGGCAACCTCTTTGAGCATTTCCTAGCTTCTGTCTGGTTACTCCTGAGGTCTTCATTTTTATTTTTTTATTTTTTTTTAATTGACAAGACAGCCACACTTAGCTTCTCAAATTTAAAAAAAGAATAAAGTTGAATTGATCAAACAGTATTCTGTGGAACAATGCCAGCACCCTACACAGGTCACCAAAGTTGAATCTTTACGCATACCATGCAGATCTTCATTACTTGAGTTAATTAATTTGCCAGGACAATTAAAATGTGAATAAGGATGTGATACTAGAGGGGGAAAAAATGAAACAAGTCGGTTTATCAACTCTTGGTGCTCCTCTTATACTGCTATATGCTCAGTTCCTAGCAGAGATTACTCAAATGTTTGCATGTGAGACCAGTTTTCATGCAGAAGCATTAGGCCTTGCACTGCTGTTTCCCAAGCTTTTCTACCAAAGGGGGCGAAAAAGAAAAGCAACTGCTGTAGTCACGTCTGACAGCTTCTCCTCCCTCCCTGATCTCAAGCGAGGGTAGCTACAATTGTGCTATCCTGTTTTGCAGAAGAAAGCCATTCAGTTATGCTCATAATTCTTCACCATGCAGTGAAACATGCTTGGGTTTCCCCCGACACACGCTTTCTATTTTGTTTCTCATCACAGCTGTATTCATTCCTGCAGGCCTGGAGCACAGCACACAGACCGCCGCCTTCAGAGCTACACCAACAGCAGCCGATTAAAAGCTCCACTGAATATAATCTTGTCCCCTCCTCTCGGAGCAGAAACTAGTTTATATGCTAATGGCAACTCATGGTTTCCAGCAGCGTTGCGGAGATGACCTGCTGGAGTGAAAGATTGGATTGCGCCAAGCAGCTTGACACAGCAGCGCCTACTGCTCCACGAAACACAACCCAAGGCAAGCAGCCATAGCAGGACACTGGGGTTTCTTTGTTTTTAGTGGCTGAATGCTGCAACTGCCTGGCCTTCTGTTGGAAAAGGAGGGGGGTTCTTCAATCCCCCGTCTGAAGTCACTAATCTTGGAATAATGGGTTACAAATTGCCAGAGCAAAGTTCATCTCTTCCTAATGACAGCCTAATTGTGCAATTCACATTTCTATCACACTGTGGGAGAAGGAGGGATGGAAGACAGCTGGGAGTGAATTAAAATCTCTGCAAAATTGGTGGAGTACATCAGCCTTCTTCTACTTTGTACAAGCTCAGTCAAGGCTGACCCTCACAGTATTAAATCAGAACTGTGGATTTGGGAAAAAATCAGATTGCTGTTACGATGGGAGAAGTGCCAGATAGAATTAAGCATAAGGCCACAGATTTCATTTGAAGAGCGTTAAAGGACATCGAATGTCAGGCATTCTCGTTCTTCTTTAAAATTACCAAAAAGGATCACAAATCCAAAGTCTGAAAGCTGTGAAGTACCTACAGTTAAACGCTCTCAAGTTCAGGCCACGAACAAAAAAAACAGTTAGCAAAATGTATATCAGAGCTAAGGTAGATTTCAAGAATTAAGCATAAAAAGGAAACAGTCAAATTTGCACATCATCAACAAAAAGGTTTAACCAGGCTAAAGGGTTTTAAAAATACTCTATCCAACCAGAATTTTCAGTGCAAGCCTTTAAGTAAAGTGTTTCCCTTCCTGAAGGCCAAAAAGTACTTATAGGCTGTCACATCAGAGAAAGAAGCTTTTGCTTTGGGTTTCCTTTTTTTTTTTTTTTTCTTGATTCTATTTATTTCCCTTCCTCACTATGTGTGCCCTCTGTTTACTCATTGATAGTTTGTTTATTCATCCAGCCTGAAGAGAGGAACAGCGAGATTGGTTCCTGGTGCAAGCTGGCCACACGTGCTATGGATTGCTTGCTCTAAGAGGAACTAAAAATCCAGCTATCAACAGAAGGGAAATCCCATCAGTTCTCCTATCCTTCCACAGTACTACAGAAAGGTAGGCATCAAGGAGGTAGGGACACTGGAGAATTAAAATTCCCACGTATTTGCAGGTCAACATTGCCACAATGTAAAAGGCAATTTCTAGTTTATCCTCAGATGACAACAGCAGCAAACTGCAAGGACTTTAAGGACTTGCAGTGCTTTTCAAGTCGCAAGGAGCCCAGCACGCTCCTTCTTTACATTGGAAATGCAAGTGAACCATAGTTATTTTGGATCCAAACCTGAACTCCCCCCAGGATCAGAGGCTTTAGATCCAGGCTTCCTGGTTGTTGCCAGGTCAGCAGACCCCTCAGGCACACACTTAAGGCAAAGTTAAGTCCCTGTGCAGCTGCACTGAAACTAGAGGAAATGTACACAGACTTAGAGGTCTGTTTCGTTAAATGTTTAAACGTGTATTTATCTAAAATGACAGAGGAGAGGCAGGAAGTTCAGATACAGAATTAGAATCTGAGCCCAGGGAATCCCAAGGCTTGGAAGCAGTGAATTTGACGGTTCTCAATCAGGAGAATTTATGGTTTAAAAATCACTTATTCACTTGAGTCAAATTGGTGAGCAGGCTCAGGAACCCAGGCAGGACGGGTCCCTGCTGCTACCATATGCGGTGCTGTTGCTGCTAACGTGCACCCTCCGGGGTTTATTTCAGCTTTCTAAACCAACTTTAAAAAATGTTGGCATAAACTTCCCCGGGGGAAGAAACTGATTTTGCCACATTTTCCAATTAACCACTTCTTGAAAAACAATCCTTTGATGTTCGTGTTTGGCTGTTTGGAGTGTACAGAGAGTGACACACTTCAAGGATTTCTACAGTTACTTAGTGCCAGAACACATCATGCTTTTATGCACACATCTATGAATGCTTGATTAACGATCACCAGAAAATTAAATTTTAAAAACTAATGCAGAATTACTAAAGCATACGCTAACCCTGTTTACTTTAGGTGACTTCATATCCCATCCTGTTCTGAAGACACTTGATACAACATTGCTGTAAATTCATGAGATGCTGGTGATTAATAAATCTCCCACATCGTTGACTATCCATAATCAGCAAAACGAAATCAGCAAAAAGAAACACCATTCCACATCATTTGCACAGCAAAATAATTGTTTTGAAATAGATGTTACCTGTTTTCACAGAGCACAAAGGATATCGTATAGAAGTTATATTCTGCTCCCCAGAAAACAAACTTCCACGATTAAAAGACATTCAAGGCCAAGGTCTAACCTCAGTAACACCTTCACAGACTGAATCCAGATTTACAGCAGCACAACCCAGCACCTTGTCTACTCCCTCAGCTGTAAACACTTCTTGATAGTTTCTAAATTCTGCCAGACAAAAGTTAATTCATCATCTTCCCAAAAAATGCATGCTTCACAGCAATACTGGATTGCTGGAACACAAATTCCTGGTCAGAGAACAGAATTCAATAAAAGACGGTTTCACATTTCCACACTGTCCTGTGAAAATCCATCACGAATAACAAAAAACACATGTGGCAAACTGTGAAGTTAAATACATTCACTATACTACTTTGACACTAAGCTAATCGAGAGATAGCAGACTGGATAGCAGACTTCATTCCTTCCTCCCCAGAGTTTGCCAGCAGACAGTTTCACAGCTGAAACGTTAACCTAAAAAAATTCTAGTCACTGGCTCAACTCTGAACTACTGCATCCAGCAAAATCATTTCAGAGACTATCCACATAATTATTTTAATGATGGACCACTCGGCTCAGGAGCTGAAGGATTGTTTTCTTGCTCACTCCTGAAGAGAGGCCAGTTAGCTCAAAAATATTTCCCTGGTTACTGCCATCGGAGATAAACAGTGAGCCATAGCAGCCATCGCTCCTGCCAGCAGCACTCTGAGCGTGTATCTGAGTAATGGGACAAACAGTGCTTACAGCCAGGCTGTCTGGCTAAAGAGACCCAGCCACCCCTCCAGCAGCCTTCTGCAAGCTGTCACCACCATCTCAGTTCAGATGCCCATTAGAAAAAACAATAGAAATGCTTCTAGGAGCGATGTCTCCCCCGCAGAGGCACCCATACACACTCACGAGCACGTGCCCTCCCTCGCGTCCCAGGCTGGCTTCTCCGGCGTCCTGCTGTGGCAATGAGTTCACAGAAGACAGAGGGGAGGGATGGAGAGAGGCAGCCTCCTGGGGAAGCACTCCTGGATCTAAACAGCGGTGCACCAAAGAGCTGACGCTCTCCTGGAGGAGACTGCACAAATTGCTTAGTAACTGCTCCAACGCAAATCCCAGCACAGACCTCTGACACACCATACCCAGGCTTTAACCCTCCTCAAGGTACAGCTGCCTTCTTCCCTCCCAGATCTGAGCTCTCCACTCAGATCCTCAGACGCTCTGGAGGCACTCACAGCTTAGCACAGAAAATAAAGGTACATCCCTACAGACACAGAACAAATTCACTCGCCTAGACTAAGGCATGGAAAGTGCTCTCATTAAAATAACTTTAAATACTAGAGTATTCAGGGCCAAGGGAAACCAACAGTGTGGCTGCGAATAGCTGTCTCTGAGGACTATCCCAAAGGCACACCCACACACCAGAGTGTAGTACTGCTATTTAAAGACAAAGGAAAAGACTGCACAAAACCTATTGATTTAGTTGGAAACACAAGGCTAGCACTCAGGCAGGGGAGTAAGCGGTTCTAAACAACCAGATCAACAAATACTCCAGGACACAAGTTTGCAGTGCCTGAAGAAACACACGTTGGTGTGACAATGGTAACGTGGCAGCTGACCTGCCTGAAGCAGCACTGGCTCATTGCTTTAGCAACAGATTTATCAGAAATGTTGTCCCTGTGCCACCAGCCACCCAGCAGCTCAGTAACTTCAGATGCAGGTCACTTCACCTGGTGTGCAGCAGCACAGTTGCCACCCAGGAAGCACAACACAGTAGTAACTTCTTGTTTCTTCTATAAGCCCTGCTGTCAGCCCAGCTCAGAAGAGACAAGTGTCATTCCTTTTGCTGGTATGGAAACTGAGGCACAGGGAGAGGGATCCAGGTCACTCTTGGTTTCCCTTACTTGCAAAACGAACAGCAGGCACATTCGTCTGTCCAGTCAGGCTACTAGCAGGGATCTCCACCTTGAGGATAACATACCCAGGGTTTCCATCATTCCCCTATCAGCCAACCAACACAAGTTATTGCAATGATCATGGCACAGCATGAGAAAACTACCGGGATTTGGTACACAGTTACAGATAAATGCCAGATTAACACAGAGCATCACCATGCTAGGGTACCAGACACACACAAGAGCTTAAGACAGCTGCAGTGTTACAGCCAGGCTCGGCAGATAAAGCTACATGAGGAGAGCAGCAAGATGCATCGCTTGTTTTTACATTGCACTTCCCTTCCGCAGCCTCTCCTAAACCATGTGCTAAACAAACGGATTTACCAGCTGCAGCACATACCTAGTATTACTCTGCTTCCCACACTGATACAAACGTTCCCGTGTAACTGCTTTACAATCAGGCTGCCTCCCATTCCAGCTGTGTTTTGCTCTCAGGAGGGGAGGCTGTGGGTGGGAGATTGAGCACAGCGAACGGACAAGAACCAAACTGCAGCCCCAGCCCCAGCTCCTCTCCAACGAGCGCCCCAAACCAGGCTGGGTCTGCACAGCCAAGGTCTGGTGTCAGGCACTGCCCTCTCCCGGGCAGCAGCCGTAAGCTGCCTGCAGAGGCTCCTCTCCAGGAGCAGAGGTAGGGGAAGCTGCTAAGGCTTGTGGAAGTGTCAAGTCTATGGAAGTGGTCGATAAGAGTGCCAGGTCATTAGGCTCAGAAAAGTGTTTTAGTCCTGGCTGGAAAGATGCTGCAGATGAAGTAACAGATCCAGCTGGGGAGCTAGAAGGAGAGTCAGAAGGCTAAATGCTACCTGGCAGGTGAGCATGAATTGATAACCTCATGAAGGACTCCGGAGAGATGGAGAGGAATGAACTCACCTGAAAAGGGGCAACAAGGAATTCCTCACTGAACCCACAGGCATGTGCAAAAGAAAATTTATGAGGAAACACTTTCAGTTTCTTTAATTCGAATTAAAAGTATTGGGTATCTTTCATTTGCATAACCAGTAAAGGTGCACATCTAAGATGTTTTTGCCATGCTCAGAAGGCTTAGCTCTGCCTATTTCAGCAGAACAACATCTTGTCCCACATGAATATTGTCCCACCAACACATGGAGTAGAGTACTACTTACTGATGTTTCAATTTTGTGTTACTGGTAAACATCTGCAATACCAAGAGAAGTTTATTTTAAATTCAAGGACCTGATCCTTTGTTTCATTACACTGTCTGAGCATCTGACCCCGCATGCTCATATGTTCACACCTATAAACATGGCACTCTGAAAGCATGACGAGGACTGGCTCATACCCCAGTGTCTCTAACTCAGATCCTCTTCCCAGATTCTTTCACTGTAGGACCAGAAGGGACCACTAGGTTCATTGTGTTTGACTTGTTGAACACACAAGAAGTTCACAGAAATTGGATTAAACCTGCATTTTAGAAAGCTCTTTAATCTTATGTTAAAGACTCTAGGCAACTGCAAATCCACTGCTTCCCCTGCACCTGGCCTAACACAAAGAAATTGGCTTGTGTTTCAAAGCTCTCACTTTAACTTCCAACCCATTGACTTCTCCATTTTTGGTTTAAAAAAATTACAGTTCCCAACACTACCATCTTTTCACTGGCAGATCTCCCTTCCTGAACCCAGCAGTGAAGTCAATATGCACAGGTTCAAAGGAAAATATGAGAGGTATCCCATTCCTTTAGCTCTTCCCATGTCACCTCTGCTCTACCCATTGCTAGCAGATGATGACCCTTAATTCACAGCATCTCATAATCGGACCTTCAGTCATACAGACCTCTGCTCCTTAAAGTATGCTGCTGTGGGGGCTCTCTATCAAGGTGGTGATGGGAGTTTAGACAAAGACTGAACTCTGCAATCCTCAGTTTAATAACTTAGACAAGAACAAGACCTGAATATGAATAAGGTGCAGCCTCTGTGCAGAACAGAATTGCTGAGACATCCTGGCTTAGGAAAAAAAAAAAAAAAAAAAAAAAGTGGAAAAAAAAGGTGTTTGGTCAATATTTCTCATCTGCTGCAGAAGCCTGGAGGATTTTTTGCCCTTGAGAAATTGAATGAGCCACCAGGATCAAAACTGTGGAACAAGACACCTGGCACAGTCCAAGTATTTATAGATAGGAAGCTAGGCGGATACAGCAAAGCTTTATTTATCATTCTTTTCTACTGGAGCACCAGTAGTTCGGTTAGATAATATCCCGGGAGGGAGGGAGACAACTCCACATCTGAGAAAGCTCATTGGGCAGGCTAATCGACAGAAAGATTCAGATAATAAAGCAGCAACGGAATTCATACCCAAGATGAACATATCACGGCAAAATAGGGTCCTTAAGTGGCACTTGAAGTGGCAGATCTGGATGAAGTTGGATAATGAGCTCCACTGGCAGAACCAGGATCCAAACCCTGCACAGACTGACCTCCCTGTGTATTCAGCACCATTTTTCCCTAAAGTCTCCTTCCCAGCCAACTTAGACTACAATTCAGGCAGTAGAAAAAAAAAGCAAACTAAGCAATCATCTTGTGGTAATAAGCCCTGCAAGTTAACAAAACATCACCAATTACAGCTATCTGTCTCTCCATGTTTAATGCTTTTCCATTTTACTGAGTTATTTCTTGTTCTGGTATCCTGGGAGGAACAGAAATATAAGTACCCAGAAGGCTTCTACTCTAACTTGCCTTCTGAGAATTTGTTCTCTTGATCTTCTCTGTAGTACTTGTCTCTCAAAACTTTTAAAATGGAAATTAAGCTCTGCCTTCCCTATTTTCATTACCATTTTCCTGACTTTTTTTTTTTTTTTTTTATTAGGTAAGCAGCATTCAGTGCTACTCACTAGCAGCAAAGCAAGATACATATCATGCTTTGAAGAAATGAAGAGACACAAGCATCTAAGATAAGAATATTTGTTATAAAAACCTCTGTGGAAGACAGTATTTTATTTATTTCCTTTGTATTGAGAACCAGATGAAAAAAATATATATATATCCCAGGTTCCCTAGGTAGCATTTTACATGAGAGGAAAATAGATATTGAATACAAATAAAACAAGAAAAATTCTGAGCAGTGTACAAGGAGACCCTGTGGCTGGATCTCAGTGGGTTTTGAAATATCTTCCACTGCAGATTTCTGTCTTCACATGATACAGTCACTTTCCCCAATAACTAGGGTCTTTGTGAGGGGGCCAGCCATGGGGGAAAGGAAGGTGTTCCTCATTTATTTCACCACTGAAGGCAAAGATGCTTCAAGAAGTACAAGAAATCTCAGCCTGGCCTCTCTAAGATGGGATTTCCTTCTCTAGGAAGCACTAAAGAAGACATTTTCTGCCTTTAAATCCTTAGCTACTCTAAACCCATTTCAAATACTTCAGTCTTCATGAACAGATAGACATGAAGGATTGCTTTTCATTTTCAGCAGTAATTTAGACACAGCAGCGGGACAGAGCAAGCACCCATGGTTGCTGGGCAGTCAGAACTGCAGCATTCCTGTGCCCTACGGTAGAACAAAATCAGAAATACAACATTAGCAGAAGAGAGAGGTTCTCAAGTTACTGACAGAGGATCTTGTCTGGTTTTGCACCATCTGCAAAATCCTGAATAGCCTCAATGAACTATGTACTCCTTGGTGTCTGCAGATTCACTACCCTGTTTTATGCAGCCACCAGCCTTGAGCACAGTTAAAAAATATTCATTTAGTCAGTTAAAAACGTAGCCTGCAGCCTCAAGCTCCACAGCGTGCAGAAACAATGCTCATCCATCCATGTCAAGCCCATTAGCTATGAGGTCCCTTGTGAGATACTGGAGGGCTTGAACATTGACAGCAAGGCAGACTATTAAGGGTGTCTGGGGACAGAGGGGGCTGTTTTGGCAGGAGGGATCCTAAAGCATAAAGGACATTAATCAGCAGCTGGGTGACATGGAAAGCCACGTCACTGCTGAAAAGCCATGAGACGCTGTCCAAGAGTGCTGCATTTCATGCCAAGGAGCTACGCTTCACTTTCAGTTTCAAGATGTCTAGCATGGAACTGAGAGCACTACAAGGAGGATCAGCTCTGGACTGCTGCATTTCTTCCCTGGCTTTCTGGGGTCTGCTTCCCCTTGGTTTTCAGGAACCACACCTGTGAACTGCTGCTCCCAGAGTCTCAGGGTCACGTACCGGTGCTCAAAATACTTGCAGATCAGATGCCAAAGGGGCCTTCAGATCCTGTAGGCCAGCTCATAGAGCAAGAACCTTCCTCTGCCTGTTGTGAGGGAACCAGGGCTCCTTTCCCTCATCCTCTTTGTCAAGCTGTGGAGCTCTCCGCAGTTATCACTTAGCCACGGGGAAACTGCCCTTCAGCTACCCCCTCACAGTGACCTCTTTTGGCAAGCATTCACTATTTTCTTCTCTATATGAGCAGGAGACTACAACCACACTTTCCCTCATCAAAACAAGTCCCATGGATTCAAAGGAAGCCTTGAACTCGTACGATCCAGATACTGGGTTAGCCCAGCACTGCTCGCTGCTGGCATTGCTGAGCAAATGTAGGTTATCTGCGGCTGCATTTACCACAGATATTTAACCCAGGGAACAGCATATAAGTAGACAGCTGGGTACCCGCAGGGATTTAGTTCTGGTTCCATCAGGATGAATGTGGTCTGAAATAAGACATAGCTACCGAAGCTGTAAGGGACCTTTCATCATTGAGCTATTAGTAGTTAATAGATTAGACAGAAAGATAAAAAGATATTACTTCTTCAGCAAATACCAAAGCATCACTGTGCTCATAAGCATCATTCCAAAGAAAGAGTAAAGCATTTTTCTGACACTAGCTGTGAACAGAAAGGCTGTTCACTCCCTGTAAGACTCAAGCCTACAGAGCTGAGATATTCAGCCGTGACCTCACAGGAAAGGACTGTCACTGCAGGCCTGACTGCAACCGTGAGGCCTCTGTTTCTGCTGTAGTTACCTGTGCCTTCCATTTCCTCTCGCTGTGATATTTAGTACAAGAGAGACAACTGCCACAGAATATTCCCGGGGCTCCACAGCTGCAGTCTATATGTGAAAAATGGTTTGTACCTCAGAGTGCCTGAAGTACTACTGACTAAACACCAGCCCTGAACAATACTCCATCTGGATCTTTGCATTGCAGAAAAGGTTCCCCAAGTTAAAGCCAAGTCAGAATATGCAAAGGAGATCCATGATCCTGTCACTATGTTTGAACACAGCCATCCTGAGAAAAAGGCACACGCACACCCCTAAAGCTTATCAGCAAGCCTCTGCTAGTAGCAGGGGACTAGCAAGATGGGGCAGGCAGAGCCCAGGTTCTCTGGGACAGATTGTCTTTCCTTCCCTGGGTTTATGCAGCACCTACCACAAAGGAAACTGGTCTCAACTTCACAGAATAGTCGCAATTCACAATAAGTGGTGGTTGACAGGATCCACTATTTACAGAAGGAGGTAATTCCTGCTGCTTCTAAGTTACAGATGCAAAATCTAAGGCCAAAACATGACAAAGATGAGTACTAGGCCAGAGTCAGTTCATGATACAGCAGAAGAAAGGGAACACAGGGGACGTTGTTAATACGAAATCCTACGCCACATTGCCAGTTCCTCGGTCCCCTTCCAACACGGTCACCACATGCAGAGTTGTCACTGATGTACTTTCGCAGCTCATGCAGCTGAAGGCACCTCATCCCTAACGGTAAGCTACCTTCTGCCCTTCAGATGTCCTCTTTGGTAGAATTTTAAACAGAAGCAGAAAAGATGTTTTCTGCCTTACAAAATGGGAACGTGCTTAGACTGCATTGATGTACTACCCATTCTCTACCAGAAAATAATTTTCCAAGGGATTTCTGCCTGTAATACTACGCCAGGTCATCAGCTTATTAGGCAGGAAAGGTGTTTCCCTGGGAACAGTAACCATGGCAAACCCAGTGTCTTCCCCTCTCTACCTACAGGAAGAAAAGGAACAGCAGATGCCTGAGCTCTGACTACAGTAGGCCCACAGAGCCATAAGCAACCTGGAAGGACCTGATCAAAGCTTCAGGAGGAACAGTGAGGAATTCTGCTATTTACTCAAGATACCAGACATTTCTGCCATGCTACCGAGTGAACTCTGAATGCCTCGTTACAAAGAATGCAACTGGAAACATCCGTGTTAGTGAAAGGTCAGCCAAATCCAACAAAGCATAGGTAGGCACTGAGCCCAAAAGTCAGCACGGATAAACGGCCAACAGAAGCAGAGGTAAACGGGCTGGCTTTGCAGTTTTCAAACCCTGGCATTGTGTGTTAGAGCCCTGTTAAAGAAAGCATTTGCAAACCCCAATTTGCTGCAAGCAGGAGTTGCCAGCAGATCACCTGCTTCTGGTCCACCTTCTTTTCCTGCAGAACAGTCTCGATTTCCCAGACTGAATGCAACTCCCAGATACAAAGGTTTCCGAAGAGTAATCAAAGAAGAACCAAAATACTTCACAACTTCAACCTGTGACCATTTGCAAATACTTTTGCTAAAGAGCTAACTAAATCATAATAAAGAAATCAACTTGAAAGTACAACTAGACTGTATGCTTTTGGGGGATCTTTTTTATCACGTACAAGTGAACATTTTTTATACTTCTGGATTTCAGGTTTGCTAAGTATTTATCCATGTTAATAGAGCAAATGAAACCAAAGGGTTCCTCTGGTTGATCTCTCTTTAATGACAACAAACAAAAACTGCTCTATGATTCAGCAGTCTTGATAGCTGGCAAAACAGTCAGCACCATAGGTTTCAGCTAACATCACTTCAGAGTTAACATGCAATCAGAACAAATTGCCAGGACACCAGCATCTCACACTAGCAACCCATTCGGAGTAGAATATTACCCTGTACTCAGCCTGAAACATGCAGAGCACAAAAAGCTTGACAGTCCAGATTTCTGTTATGGTCCAGGGAAACCATCACAGTGAAAAAGATACTGACCTTCTACATAGTGCCTTAGGAGCACAGTGTGACAGGGTCAGCTATGGCAGGAAACCCACTGCCCCATCTCCTTACATTCATTTCAAAAGGGTATTTTAGATGTGCAATGAATACTTGCTCCAGACATATACAGAAATCTCACTGACAGCCGAGTGAAATAAACATTTACTCAGAAAGAATCCAGCACCCCTCTTAACCTTGTCTGGGTTAAATCACTGCAAATATCCCAGACATGCACATTCAAGCCAAACGATACAGTCATGCCAGAGTTAATATCCAAATCCAGCCAGTTGCCTTTAAATTGTTTACCACTGGCTCCTCAGAGAAAGCATTAGAAAAACAAGCCCCTTTTGCAAATCTCTCAGGAATGCAGTGCAGATACCACTAGGAGAAGATGCTATTTCTTCTAAAGATGCTGCACATACCTTTCTTTGCCATACGCTCCAGTCTAATGCATCCTCCTATAAAATCATGGTAAGACTTCATTTCTCCTTCTGTTATCCGGACAGCAGTGAAAGGTGGGTTCCTGGGCACCTGTTGTCCACATCTCTGACACCGAGAAGCCATTGCCAGAGCGCAGGAGACTCGGCAGGAATCTGCTGTTTGCTGGAATCCAGCCTGGTTCTTCAGCCGTCAGTCCAGGCTGGTGACTTTATCCCACTTAGTTCATTCAAGGTCATCCCCACCAGCAGGATGTTCGCCATTGCAATTGGCTAAGACTTTTATAGGCTTACTGACTGTGGTTGTTTCTCCCTCCTTGCTTTCAATATCAGTTTACTTCATTCTCCCGTTCAGAATGAAACCTGTGAACCTCGGCACAGCCAATGCCCTGAATGGCTTCCTTATCATTAATTTAAAGCTATCCTACAAGCGACGATGAAGGTGGAAGATCCCAGCAGCACACTGCAATATCACCGGATGCTCCCCTTAAAGGGCATACCAAATACATCCACAAAGTTCTTGAGAAAACATTTTTCTTCATTACATTCACTCCCTTTAAGGCTTATGATTCCTCATTATTGACACTTTTTTTTCCTGCTTCAGCATTTCAGCGTGGACAGTGCAAGGAGACTGCTCTGCAGAGCTGCTCAACCAATTATTCATGCCTGGCAGTGGTGCTGGGAAGCTGCAACTATACGGAAGAGCCCTCTGCTGCTGTGTACAGTCCCTGCTCACAAGATCTGATCATCTAAATGAACAGAATAGCAAATGGAGAACAGAAATATTGCTGGCAGAAATGTTCTGCTAGCTGTACAACCCTCACCAAAACCTTTCTTAAAAAGAAGTTGGATCCATGAGTTTGACATTAATATTTGGGTCTTGGAACATATATTTAGAAACCTCTCTTTGAAGGTGCTGGTTATTTGATTTTTTTTCCCCACTTTTAATTATTTCCGTAATAATAATTACTAAACAGGAGAGCCCTGTGAAGAAACAAGTACTTAGGGAACTGACTGTAGAGAACACTCAGCCCTGATGTGGTGAAATAAAAAGGAGCCTTCCCTGGAGCAGGGGGAACTGCATAGGAGGTGCACAACCAGGCACAAGGCCAGTATTGGTGACAGTGCAAAGAACACAAGAACTTCATAAATGAGAGCCAAGCTGCAACCCAGAGCTCATCTGCAGGGACCTGGGCACAGAACAAGCTTGCTGCAAGGATCTTGCACGCAGATGAGGAAAGGCTGTGCCACCTTCTGCCTCAGTCACTAACACCTGTTGGTGTCTTACACAGCTACACCCTGTATTCAGCTCCTGACTGCCTCAGATCACAGCTGATCCACAGACAGAGTGAAAAAGGAGGAGCCCAATTAACACAGAGAGAACAACAGGGGACAAAAGTGCCCAGGAGAAGAAGCCTCACATGAAGCTGCTACTAACATGGTGGCTAACTACATGGACAAGCAGGAATGCCTGGTGGCTAAAGCACAAAGTCAGCTCAGTGCTGCTCCTCCCCTACCAGCTCCAGTGCTCCCCAACCAGGGAGCTGTCTGAGCTCCCTAATCCTCTCTTTTTGTTGACAGAGAGCTATAATGGGATCCTTGCTCTCAAAGACTTGTGCTCCCTCCCCTGAGCTTGCTTCATGGCATAAAGCTGGTCACCCTCCTGCTCTTTGCCAAAACGCTGCCTGCAGAGTGAAGACAATGGCATACTGTGCTGTTGGCAGACCCGTTTCATTCTTCTTTGTAAAATATTTATTAGAGCTTCCATATTAAATCCCCAGGGGACTGCAATATTTTTCAGATGGGGAGAACAGCAGCGCAGAAGGCAGAATTTGTAGGAAAAAAATTGTCATCATGAAGTAAGAGAAGTGGAAACGTATCCCAGTGGTTTTCTCAAAGCCTTTGTTCCATCCTCTGTACAGCTTCTATTTTCTTCTGTTTCAGGGGCTCAGGATGTCCTTGCAAAGGCAAACGTGACATACCTTGAAGAATAAGCTTTTCTGACACTACATTCATGTGTGCACACATACACAGAATAACTGCACTCCAACCTTGCACATATATAGATGTACAGTGGGGAGAATCCAACATTGTGATGAGATGTTTGTCTGCCAGCCTCCCCTGCATATACCGTTCCCACCACGTGGGTTAGCACCAGGAGGCTCAGTGAAACACGCTGTTCCAAGGGGAATGCTTGATGCTACAAGTGGGATGTGAAAAGCAACCTGGCCTAGATGAGAGCTTCTGAAGTGCAGGTAAACATCATTTAAGTCTCGTTTTTTCTCTAGGAAACACTGATCCTTTCCACTGCTAAATATGTGGTTCAGATGCCTGGCATGCCACTGCCACCACCCAGCTCTGAACAAAAAAATAAGCTGACTGTAGCTGCTTACCATTCAGCTCCAGGGCATGTAAGGTTTACCTCAGGGACAGAGCGCTGTGGTGCATGAGTTAGGATCAGTGGACAGAAAGATCTGGTTATTCTCGTGTACGTTGATTTCATTCACATTTCACAAGAAGCTTGGCCAGCTTCTCCTGAGGTTATCAGAAACCTCTGACACTGGAGCACTGAGAGCTGCACTGTTTGCTGCCACCCAAAGGATTACCTCCTCTGTACTGCGCCAAGCGTGTCTGCTCAGGAGATGCTGTGACGGCTGGTTTGCAGGAATGCTTTTATGTAGCACGTTACCAACTATGCGCTCAGCATTCATAATTAACTTCTTCCCAATTTTCCCTCTTCAGCTAAAAGGTTATCAGCCTGACTGAAAGCAAATCACTGTTCTTTAAACACAAAAGAGCACAGCAGAGGGAGCAGGTACAGAAGAGAAGCAGGCACGTTTCCTTGGGTTGTTTCCAGAGATTGCCACAGAATGGAGGGGAGTTTCTTTCCTGCTGCTCCAGACAAGCACATTTGAAAATAATAAGGAGGAGGACATTTTCTGCTCATGAATTGCCAGCATTGCCTAGCAACCCTATCTGGGTTGGGCTGACAATGAATAAGCAAGTAAATAGCGTAAGTGTCATGAGAAATAAGAAAACCCAGGTATCTTCAGCTGACATTATCAAGCCAGAGGAATTGCACTGGTTCCTAGATCTGTGGGAAATACCAGCTCACCTTGGAATTGGAGCTTTTTTGTTAGGGATACAGTAATGACAGCACAAATCTTCTTGTGCAGTCAGAGGACTGCCACAAATTTAAAGTCAAATCAGTTAAATGTGTTTAAGCCCTGTATCTTTTCCTCGTGGAATAATACTCTCCTGCCCCCAAAGGTAGTGCTCCAATAATTAACACTGTTAATCATGGAACAAGCAACAAACACACTGGATCTCAATAATGTTGGTCCCAGTGGATCTCAATTCTTGCCTCTTCACTCAAAATGAATTTGGGAACTGTATTTATATGCCAGAGGAAGGGGGGGGGGGGGAGAGAAGCCTGCCTCTGCTGCACATGTAAGTGAGGCAGCTAGAAAAGACCGTAGAAAACCCCCTGTTCACAGCTTACAGAGTCATTAGAACAGGTGAAGGGAAATAGATGTCTGTTTTCAATGGAGCTTTGTAAGAATCAGGTTTAGTAGACAAGACTTAGATTGCCTCTCCCATCCATCTATGATTTCAAAAACATTAATAAAAATACAATGAGATCAAGAAGAGATATCTTATTCATGGAGATCAGCAGCTCCCCTCACCAAGGCACAGTATATTGCAAGGCTGAGAGAGAAAATCTAAATCCATTGCTGTTATTTAGGTTGATATGCATATAATATAAGAAAAATTCAGATTTTGCTACTGAAACTCCAGCTTCACACTATCCTGATGTTTTATCTGAAGTTTGAACTGTTCTTTGTTGACTATGCTGGAATCTGCTATTCCTTTTCATATATACCTCAATGACCTTCCTTGTTCCTTCCTCACCATTGAGACCATGAACCTGATGAGCCACAAGGGATTTCAGGAGTTTGAAATGAAGGTTCTTTTTCAGAGAACAAACACTCAATGCAGCTACAGGTACAACCCATTTCATTGTTCAGCTAGGAAACTTGTATTTTCTGTTAACTTCCATTTATTTTATTCCAACTAATAAAAAGCCAGATTTTTTTTTTTTTTTTATAAGTTTAAAGCAAGGGCTACATCTCAGGCATTGTTTCAAACCCTAACAAGATAAAAGAATGAGTAGAAGAAAAACCTGTGCAGTTGGAATTACTTTCAGCATACAGCACTGCTGCAATTACAGTATGCATTTACTGCACTAGAAGGCACTAATTCCAGTGCCATATGGCTTCAGAATCTCATTACACTGATCTGCTTAAAGTGACTTCCTAATTGACAAGCAAAATATTTTTGGTCACTCTCAGCAGTGGGAAACAAGAACTCTGTCACTCTTGGTGCATGTTTATTCCCCATGTGAGCTGTCAAACCTGGAGTGAGCACAGCTAAGATCAGTAGACAGTCTTGCCAAAGACTTTCGTTGCCATCTTGAAGCTGGAACCGTGCAGACATCCAGGGATATTCATTTTCCTTTTACCAGCCTCTTTAAAAAGAAAAGAAACCAAACCAAAACAAAAAACAGTGCCATACCCACTGGATTAGAGTCCTGGTTTTCTAACCATTCTCTCATGCTCCTAAACACCATGATCACATTGCCATCAACACAAGGTACAATGTGAGAGGCAGATGCACAGGCACAGTCTTTGTGCCCTCCAACAGCAGTGGGAAGGGAATGCTGGAGGAGAGAAATCTCTGGATATTAAGAAATGAACGTGTTTTTCTCCTCCCTGTACCTTGCCACTGACACACCGCATCACCTCCAGTGTGACATAATCCTGACTCTTGCCAGCATCCAGAACACTGCACTGCTCCTCTCTCTTCCCTCTTCACCTTTTTCCTCCCTGCAATCAATCACTGGAGCATCAGCAGCACAGAGCAGCTGCTAGATCCATTCAGCCAAGACCACCAGGACGCCTCCTTTCCCTAAGGAGCAGCTGTGCACATTCCCTGATGGAAGCAGTATTTTTTTTTTCCTGTTGTAATTCACAACTTAAAGCAGAAAAAGGAGAACCATAAAGACATGAGATAAAAATAGGCTCTGCAAGAATCATGAGGGCTGTTGATACTCAAGGCTTTTGGACACAAGCCAAGCGTTAGCTGAACAGGAAGAAACAGCCTCTCACATTACAAATTACAGTGCAGGAACATCCAACATTACTGCTGTCTCTCTAATGCTTAACATCAGTTACTACGTAGGGTGGGATATTGGACTGCAGGGACAATTGATCTTTTCCTGTTTGCATGTCTGTGCACGGTGGTTACCTGAGCAGCCCACTGGGAGAAAGGAACTCAAACTCCTGTCTTTACTCTTCTGAACACCAAGGCTTTGACTGATTGGGCTCTCAGCTGGCAGATACACAAACACTCCTTCCACATTCCCTAGGGCAATGCTGAGGAAACGAGGATGAAACAGACATGACTGTGCCAGTCAGAACAGAGTTACTCCCCCTAACTAAGCACCAGTCTGGCAGCCACGAAGTGCCCATTCTTATTCTTTCCCCAGATCAGGGCTGCTGTTAAAACTCTGGGGACAAGTCTTGGGGACAGATCTCTAACTAATTTCTCAGTGCTGGGCTCCTGCAAGTGAGAAACTGCAGCACTCTCCTGCATGTGCACCCCCTTGGGCAGCCTCAGAAGACAATGGGACACTCACACACCTACACTCAGTCTGAGTTTGTCCTGCCCAGTGCCTGACAGGTTTAAGTTTCCAGAAAGACTCAATCTGCAGGGTGATTTCCTGAGCTTTCCAAGAGACACTGCCCTACCACACACAACCATGCTCCAAGCCCTCTTCCCCTCTTCCCCAAGCAGCACAGTCACTGGTTTTTATTACCTTACTCTAACTTGGTTCTGTAATGTCTAATAATAGGGTAAAAATAATGAGCTGCTCTCTCACAACCTATGCTCACAAAGTTCACAGGAAACCAGGAGTTTCAATGCTGTGTCAAAACCAGGGAAGAGCTGCTAAAAAAGCCAGCTGGGATACACAGACAAAGCATGAGCTTCACTTCCTTTGGTAACAAGCCTAAATTTATCTGGGGACTGTATAAGCTAACAAGCAGGTAGGTCCACAGAGAGCAGAAGAGGTCTAGAAGTCAGATTCAGAAGCAGCACCCAGCTGTTTGAGATAACTCATCTGGCAAGGGACAGCACACAGAGACCTTCCCTGCCAACTCAGCACCAGCATCCTCCAACCAACACAGAAAGGACAGTGCTTCTGGCTGCAACAGCACGATGGGCTTGCATTGCCTAAAGCTGAGCAGTGAGTGCTCCGATGAGATGCAAAATTGCTCTTTAGTCTGCCAGGAAACCCCACTGCAAACACTTTCTGCTGACCAGCACTTATTAACTCAAAAAGATTTAAACCACACATCTGTTTATGGACCCAAGTCCCGCTAGACATAAGCCCACTTCAGGAAATATTGCATCAAGTAGTGCTTTGTGCTTCTCCAGCGATTCTCAGCTGAGCACTTTGGCACCACAGAGAGATTGCTACCCTCATGAAGCAGATGATCTTCCATTTAATTGCCAATAAAGCAAGACAGTTTAAGAATACATGTATTTTAGGTTTTATTTAAGAACGCATCTGAGAGCCATTTGAAAAAGGGCTGGGGGCAGGGGAAGCAGCAGGAAGAATTTTGCCTAAAGCTTTGCACCACAAAAGCAAAAGTCTGGGGAGGAACATGCTGAAAGCATATACATATACATTTCCTACTTGCCTGAGAGCCCTTTGAATTGGTTTATGCTGACAGGGAATCTTTAAATGTAAAGAAATTCAGCTTAAAAAAGCAACAGCAAAATGGTTTGGAAGCAGCTCAAAGCACCAGGCTCACAGTTAGGAGTACTCTGCTGCCAAGAAGAAAACCACCTCTGATCTACACCCAGGACTCCTGAGGTGACCTCAGAGTGGATGGAGGCACATAGTGGCATGCCATCCTCATACCTGCTCCTCAAAATAGGTCTGTCTGCAAGGTCACTTTAGATTCTCTGAGCTACCAAACACCCATGCTTGTGTTGGTAGCACCTCTCTGGACCCACAAACCAGGAATATCTGCCAGCTCCACCTCAGCAGCAGATCTGCCTTCTTAGACAGTTGTATTCAGAGCACGGCTCTAATTATTGGCAGAGGCACACTGCGTATGGGCAGTGGAGAAGGTAGAACCACACATTACCTGTACGTATGCACCACTAAATGAAGAATATTTGAGCAGGTGAGCATGTCTGCTAGAGGCTGTGCTGCTTTAAGAGGGAATTCCAGTTCCTAGTGCATCTGCTGCTGTACCAGGGCAGAGAACCAGCAGAGATTTTCCTTATTGTGAGCATTTTTGTGCCATCTGACCCCACAACCCAGAGCAAAGCCACACGCAGACCTCAGTAGAAGTACTGCTTCCTCTTAAAACACATTAATATTTGAATAGTCCCTAATTTTTCTTCTATCTCCTGGAGCCCCAGCACCTCTGAAAGCTGTAGGTTAACAACTCCACAAGATTACTATTTACCTAAAGGGAAATCTAATTATTTAATGCCTTGGTAAATAAACATTAGTTACTGCTTGCATCCCTGTGTTCTGAGGCATCCTTAGGATCTCTTATAAATAAACTTTTTTTTTTCTTGAGTCTCTTTGTCCCATGAGCTGATAACACCAGATTCAGATCAGCCTTTGAGCCTACCAAGCAGCACAGGGATTTCCAGCCTCCTACATAGCCCCATATCTCCAGGGCAGCCTTCCAGCTTCCCAAAAGCCTTCAATTCTCCTGTACATCCTTGCAACCTACTGCACAGCAGGCACACTTTAGACATCTCACAACTCAGCTCTCCAGCGCAGCACACAAGCTTCAAACCACAAACCAGCCTCCTACATAGCCTTTAGGTACCCTATAGACCGCCCCCCTTCCAGCCTCTCTTTTTGTACTTCTTTCTCTGCCTAAAAACCTACCTCATTATTTCTTTACTTCCAGCTGGGATCTCTTTCCACAGCTCCTTTAAGCAGGCCCTGTAACCATTCTCCACACCAGGGCTAGTGCTAACACCTGCCCCTAACTGATACCTGCTTCAGGTGGAGAAATAATCCTTCCCCGCCATTGCCTCTTTAACCCTTTCATTGTTGCTCCTTTGTAGCATAAATTCATGTGATTCTGCAAAATATTTACCTGTCTCCCTTATTTTAAATATATTTGGTTCAAGAGTAGCAACTGTCAGCTGTACAAAAAATAAAGCAGTATTTATTTACTTGCATCAGAAGCATCACAGGAGCTTCAAAATCTTGATACAAATAATGAAGCACAAGGAAAAATAATCTTCAGCTGGGAACCAAAGGCCAAGATATTCATACAATTTGTCTAATTTCAGTTGCAATTACTGCAGAAAAGCTAGATGATAAATGGGGACATACCAATAAATATTTATCTCCTGTTTGCAACTTTGAACATTAGAGTGTTTTCCAACTTTATCTGATAATATCTGCAGATTCAACACTGTATTTTAAAACAGCATCTTGCTCATTAAGGTTTTGCAGTTGTTGTTTGTGTCAGGCTAATTACTACTACATACTCTTTCAGAGGCAGCAGGTCTGATAGTTGAACTGAAACAGCTAAGAATGGGCTAATTAGTTGAAATAAAAACAAAACACTAACAAGGAGTTTAAAAATCAGGCACAAGGTCTGACTGTCCCCAAATAACAGCACCGGTAGTGGACATGACAGGTATTTTAGAGCATGTAGGGTGTACTGAGAAAGTATTTTGCAATTAGTAGCAGCATGTAGCAAGGGGCCTGACTACACTAATCATCTAATCACTAATCATCACCCAATCACTCTGCCCAGTGCTCCAGTGACTCCATTTAAGAGGGCTCCCAGTCCCTCTTCCATTAGTGTTGTGGCTGATGTTGTCTTCAGGTACTTTCTCTGCTACTTATGACTTGTAGTTTAGATTTACTAGATTAATGTTAGGCTATCTTTGTCATTTAAATCTGTCACCATCCTTGTTTGGGTAGTGTAGGACTACCCTCTGGGAGGCAATGATGATCATGTCAACTCTGCTCTTATTTTGTTGTAAAATATTTTCCTAATCTGGGTGTTTCCTTATTAAACGTTTAAGACTCTTACAGTTTGTAGCTTAATCTGTAACTGAGGTTATCAAGTTTCACATAAGATCACTACCTTTGCTAAAGCACTTATAAGATTAGTTTTATGCTTCTATCTTCTAGGAATAAAATGAAGGGATAGGTTTACTTCTGAGTAGGAAAACCAACATCAATGACTTGAACTATATTTCTTAGACATCAAAATCACACACATAACTTTCAGTGAAGAAGTGATATGCTTCTTTAGTCTAATATAATTCAGATGAAAAACTAAAGAACTTGTGTACTCAACTTTTCAAAGGATCTGCATCCATCTCACAGGCTTTTTGTTCTGGAGACTGGGCTGGCTAGATGTTTTGGACTTCAATGCTTTGAGTGCAGCATGAACAGTAAAATGGCCTTGCTCCTACAGGGTTTGTGTACAGGAAAGTGATTACACCCTTCTGTGTCCTCTAGCAGCCCCTCCCCAAGTGGCAGTGATGGGGGCTATCCCCTGAATCTCCCAGGGCATGGGGTCTCTCAACAGAAAGCAACTCCTGGGTACCAAGCCCTGCAGTGCCATTAAATCTCCTTGAGAATGGGCTTGAGGGAGTGAGGCTGGAGCTCCTCTGCCCAACTCAGTAACCCCCTGCCTTTCAGCTGATCTGAGAAAGGAAGACAAAGCAGGTGAATCCTGTCATTGAGGGACTTGTGGCAATAGAATTTGTAGTATGAATTAGCACTGATGTGCCCCCCTGTGCTCTCTCCTCTGCAGGAGGAGGACAAGGCTGATCCAGCACAGCTGTGTTCCTGAGATCAATCTATTCCCTTACCACCTCAGGCAGCAGCTCTACTGTGATGCTTTTGAACAGAGGAGGTGGCAGGGGACTATCAGTTGTTTCATCCCTCCTTCCCATGGGTGACGTGGGGAGACTTCGCTCCCCCAGCTCTGAAGAGGAAAGCAGGATGTCTGCAGAGCATGGTCTGGGCACAGCTGGTATTGTAGATGCTGTGGTAGAGCGGGCACAGAATAACTCTGAGAGACTCCTCATAGCTCCTGTCCAAACAGCATTGCTCCTCAAAGTGCACTTGGCTGCTAGCTTTCTCTCAATCAAGATGTAACGATGCACAAGGCTCTGCTGTGTAACCAGAGTGTAATTAACCATCCTCCAGAATGATGATTGCACAGTGCTGAAACTGCATACTCCCCTATCTGAAAACAAAGCCAGGAAGTAGGATATCCATGACCTACTAAAATAAAGACCAGAAAATTTACCTCCAACTGAAGTGTGACTTGTAAGTCTAGTGTGAATCCTCTACTGATTTAACGTGGAAAGGGACAAGATACTGATAACAATGCAAATATCAGAGGTAGATGAAACAGTAAGGGTAGCTTTAAATCATTAAAAAAAAAACAAACAAACAAACAAAAAAAACATACACTAGTGCTGAATAAGCTAATCACCATAATAAGGATGAAGCAGATTTTTCCAGCAACCTTCCTCCACCAATTACCGGCATGTAATTTCTGGGAGCTTTCTGATTAGTTATTCATCTGATTACAGCTCAGCATTATAGTAAGACCCTTTGCTATTTTTTTTTGAAATAATCTTTTCTCTGAATATTGCAAGATCAATAAGATGGTTTCCATGTATGTCATCAGCTGCAGCTTTTATGCTGCAAATACCAGTATCGACCGCTTCAGACATGAAGCATTGGCTTTGGAGACCTCTAAACCAAAGTGCAATGGACAATGGTGAACTTCACACCCCAAGGAGGGAAATATTTATAGTCCTCCTTTGTTATGTGAAGGATTATTGATTGACAAAAAGAGGCAAACTCTCCAGATATTAATTCTAGCCACAGCAATTCTATTAGAATATGGAGTCCATATGGAGGGGAGGACAAAAAAAGCATTTGAAATGTTTAGGTTGTAACATATACAACCAACAGAGAACATACACAAACTTTGCACATCCAGATGATCTCTTTTCTACTCATTGCTAGTACAGCTGCTTGTGTTTGCTGCAGTTCTTTCCCCCTGTACGTGTCTGTTAGTGCTTGCACATCCTTGGAAAGTCCTAACTAAGCTATAGATACTGCAATGATTTTGGAGATGCCAGCAACTGTAGGCTAATCCTCTACATATAAAAAGTGAAAAATGGCTGCTGTCTCAGAGGTCCCTGAATTTAAAGGGGATTTAAATCACTCTCCTGAAGTACTGAAAGACACCACTCATGGCTTTAGATTTTCTTCACCTCTTCACATTGCAGGTATCTTGAAGTGGTTCTCCGGTGTTAACTGGGAGTAACTACTCTAAAATCCCCGGAGCTCAACGCATGTGTTGAGCAAGGAGAGCCAGGTTCTGTCAGCAACTGTTGCTAGCAGACCAAAACGCCACACATTAGCATTGTTTGGCTTGCACATATGGCTTGGAACGGCAGATAACTGCTCTCGTATCCAGGGCCAGCCATAGAGAATTCATTGCCTCGGGGAAGCTGGAAATCATACAGCTCACAGTCACGCAGAGAAAGCAATAGCGAAACGCTTTGCAGCCCCCCTGTATCCCGTTGCCCTAGGCAACAGCCTGCACTGCGGAAGCGGCGGATGCAGCCTCTCGTATGAAGCCTGTAACATATGGTGTTAATATATGGGTTGATACTATGCAAGCCCTGCAGTAGTACTATTGGGGTGTGCGTATATTGGGTGATCCGGGTGGGTGCGTAAACAGTCTCAGGATAAGAGCTGCTGGTCTGCATCCAAGATCTGTGTGACACAGATGGAGGTAACGGGAAGCACAGAGCTTACAGCCTGTACTCACGGACGTGGGGCAGCTGACTCGAGATCCTCTCAGCTGGGTTTTCCTTGAGATCCTACAGGAACTAACCCAAGATCCCCAAATGAACTCAGGAAAGCAGCTCCTGCACTGTGCAGCTTTGCAAACCGAATCCTAGCGTCCACTGCAGTTTGGGGTTGTCTGTTTTAGGTCAGTGCTTCATTCTCTTTAGCACACAAGGAATATTCTGACAGAAACAGGAGAAAGGACTATTTCTTAATGCTGAATTATTTGTGGGTCTTTTCCTGAAAAGGCATCAGGCTTCTGTAGTGCTGCTCTGCACATGACAAGATGTGCACAGAGGTGATGTAGTTCACCCCTGAACACACTGCTGTTGTGTGAGATTTACAACAGCCGGAGTTGACATGCTGGACGTGGCTCGCTTCCAGTCCATGATCTCAATCGTTCCCTGGAGGCCGCTATGCCTTTGGACTCACATGTTAGCTACGCTGTGTTTACATGCAGAGGGGCTTGAAGGTGCTGTGATCTCATCCTGACTGCTCCCTCCACACCTGTCCCCCTGCCAAAGCGGAGCCTGCCATCTTTTCTTCCACTGAACCCACAAGCTTTTTTAGATTATTTCTGAACTCAGCAGTACCTCCCTTTCTGCCATGACTTACAGATCTCTTAAGGTATTTACTAGTGATGTTTTTCCATCTATGCATGTAAGAGCTGGCAGTTTCTTCGCCCTGTCTCCCTCACATTCCTTGGTTTCAATTCTGGCCATGTGTGCTGTTCTGGATCCTCTGAGTCACCAAAGATGAACGACTAATAATGAGCCATGTGCCATGCTATCCCTTTCACATCTTTTTCCAGCATTTTTGAGGTGTCCAGGAGCTTGCAGCTCTGTAGAGAACTCAGATTTCTCCCGGTCAGTGACCACCTGGGGAAATCCAGACATTACTGTGCTGAACTCTGAAGCAAGGTAGGAGAGGCTCAGTTAGTGGGCTACAACGCATCAGCATTAACACTAAATATTTGCGGTGTATCTTCCACCAAATCCTTGAACACAAGCACGGCGCTGAAAAACTGGAAGGGATATACAAAAGGGGCTAATACCAAATACCAGTTGTCAAAAAGATTTTAGCAGGCATCCAAACCTCATCCAGAAGGGTTCATCCTAGTTTGAATGCTGAGTCGTTCCTCAGGGGCTAAGAGAGGCTTCCAACATGGTGCAGAAAAAGGGAGAAGGAAGTAACAGCAATGAAATCGTAGAGCCTATTCTCCTCTCACTGAGATGGTGTGGTAATGCAAGTACCTTCCCGGGTGCTGAACTGATTACCCCAGGAGAGATGTCCTCTCAGGGGATCTCTTGGATATGGGCACCATATGGAAGGCGAGAAAAGGAATTAAATAAAAGATGAGGCAAGAGGTGGAAAAAGGCCCTTGTATTTAATGAGCTGCCAGGAATTGTAATTGATGTCACAGCAGTTTAATTTACACTGAGGCCATCTGAGCTTCCCTATGACATGGAAATGGGGACAGACAAGGGCTCCTCTCTGGCTTCCTTTGGCTCTATTTGCTTTTTAATATTGAGACTCAGCAATGCAGAATGGTCACAACTGCCTACCCTGTCAGCAAGCGGTGACTTCTGCCAGCACCAGCTGCTGTCATTGTGCCTGACCTGAGAGCTCCCACAGGAGGAAACCATCTATACTTGCCTTCCCCTGGAGAGTCTCCCCTGCCTTCTCCTTCCAGACTGCCTGGGCTTGCTCTGAAGTGTTTAAGAGGATAGGGAAGTGCCACAGTCTGAGTACCTCAGTGAATGATGCTGCAATATGTCACTTTTCCCCTGCTTGCGACCCAAGCTACCACATTCTTCTTTATTGCTATTACTTATTTTTTAAAAATCTGGAAAACCACCACATACCCTGGTCTGGAAGTTGACAGTTCCTCCTTTCTGCTGTATTGTAATGACCACAGAGGGCTAACACTGTCTCAGGAAACACAGTCCTGAGACAGAGGTGGGTCTAGGAAAGCCAGGAGAAGAGCTGAGCACAACAGTACACAGATTCACTTAATAACTTGTCTGAGTCCCAACCTCTTTGCAGATGCCAACAGCCATATATTACAGAGCCCAAGAGAGCTTTCTAAGGATGCAGTGAACCAAGTGCCTGCCATGCATAGCTGTGGAAGGTGCTATGGGCATCACTGGTACCTACAGCAAAACCCAGACTCTGCCATCTGGCTTTCCTTCAATAATTCTTCATGTCAAACACTCCTCCCTCCATGCATTCACTCAAAGAAACAAACACCTACAAGCCATTGCTGAGGTAGACTGGAAAATACAGGACAGAGAGAGACTACTATAGCAGCACTAGATTTAACAGCAGCAATCTGGGAGCTTTTGAAACAGACAGTGACCTGCGGATTGACAGACTGGATCACACCTCAGCTCCATCCAGCTCAGTACCCTGTCTCCAACAGTTGCCATTACAAAATGCATAAGAAGAAAGTGTGAAAATCCTGTAGCAAGCAGATGGTGGATGGTTGCTATTCCTATCCCCTTTTCCTCCCCGGAATCCTGGTCTCTTACTGGTTTAAGAATGAAAGCTCAGGGTTTGGGGGGAATGAAAGCCAGTTTGGGAGAGGATATCAATAAATGAGAAAATAGCTAGGGTTATAAGCAGCCTTTTGGTTCTGCGGGGCTCTAGTCCATGGCTCTGCTTATTGCTTGTAAGAGAATTAGTGGTAACAAACCTGGATTACAGGATTTTTCTAACATTCTCTTGAATTTTGTTAAGGATGGTAGAGTCTGAATCACACCCCATACAAAAACAAAACAACAACAAAAAAAAAATCAACTAAAGTAAAAGACAATGTAGAAAAAGAAACACCTCTGAGCTGTTCTGTTCCAAAAGAGAGGGAGCCTATTAGAGAGTATAGACTGCTGATTCTATTGGTTCTGGGAAGCTCTTTAATCACCTCTCTCCCTAGACATGAGGCAAAATTATCACATAAATATTTTGGCTTGAAATTAAGACAACCAAACCAGTGGTCTGTATCCCCAGCTTGTAGCAATTTCTTGTGGTCTTTATTTCTCAGTATGCCTTGACAACCCAGGTTAGAAAGTGAGCTTTAAACAAGTACTTGCAGTATTCTACATTTTGGAGAGTACACTAGACAAATCTGCACATTTTTCACGAGTTTCTGTAGATGCGTGATTTCCACGTTTAGGCACAAACTCTGCAGCATTAACAAACCTCTTTTAAACAGTTCATTATTAAACAGCTCCCAGTTGAAACAGCTGCACAGAATAAGCCATATTGAGGCAAAACTAATAACCACAATCTGGGAACAAAAATGTAAACAAGTAGCTTTTTTAAGCAGCAAAACCAGCAAAAATAAATTATTACTTTTCCTTTTCCCTTTTCACTGTCTCATGTAGATTCTGTGAGGTCTGATAGAATGAGTTGATTCTCCTTTTCCTCCGTATTTGCATCTTTTTCTCCACTCAATATTTTCAGATTTTGTATGAACTTACTATTTTATGACCAAATTTGGTCAAAATTTGCCAAGGGTTCAAAAGCTTGATTAAGATACAGAGAGAAAGATGCGGGTAATACGATAGCAGAAGGTCAATTTTTAATAAACATACGTTAATGGGGAAAGGAACTACAAATGGTCACTCTTCATTAGCATGAGACCCCAAGGAAATTTATCAAACACATTTCTGCAGTTTGCTACTGTCCTGTTTAATTGGGAATGCAGCGATAGATGCATATTCTGAGCCTGTACCTTACTTTTGGGTAAAGAAACTTGGTGTGTGGGGGTCAGTGAGAGAGACCAGTCACCCCTCAGTGCTCACCAGAAAATTAAAAGTAGAAAAGAGCTGTAGGACCAGTGCCTCAAAAAGAATGCCTGAAATGCATGAATGCTCTAAAACAAAGGGAAGAATTTTCTGTCATAGGCAGGGGAATTTCCATTGCCTTGATTTAATCCTTTGCATAGAAGAAACAGAAGGCCTACTTGATACGGTACCTTGGAAGGTAACTACTTAAGAAATTTCTTTTAAGTATCCTTTCTGTACATAGCCACAGATGAGAAACATTGCAATGGTCTATTCAGCTGTGACATATTAGATTATTTGTGGCTTTGCAGCATAAAACAGATTCTGTGACTTGTGATGCTTAGCCATCAGCCTTGGACAATCGCCAGCTCGGGTTATTCCATTCTGCTGACCTAAATTCCTCTCATACAGTCAAGTGGATGCAGTGTTGTCCTTCACCTCCTGTCCCAAATTGTAGCACAGCTTCCCTCCACATACAGAGATATTTTACACTGTTCCCCAGAGTTGGTGGTTAAGCCAAAAGTGGTAGGAATTGACCTACTGGGGTTAACAGACAGGAATCCTAAGTGATTGTGTATCCTGAGATTTCCACCCTTACCCCAGTTCTGCCACTGATTTCCCTTTTGATCTCTTGCAAATTGCTTAAATTCGTTTTTCATTTCGTAAAATGGGAGACTGGGCAAATGAGAGTTTGTAAAACCAGATGAAAGCTGACATGAATGTGTGTTCTTTTTATTATGTCATTTATGCAATGTACTGCTTTCTGCAATTTCACACCAGTGCCTCCCCTACCAGGGATGCTGACAAACAGCTCATATGGATACAGATGTCACTTGCAGATGAGGAGCTCTCATAACTGAATTGGAAGTTACAGGGAAGAAAATCCCATCTCAAATGCAGTATTCTTTGCTGGTAACAGAGAGGAGCTCTGCTGTTTCCATTTCAGACAGCTGATGTCTATTCCGGCAGCTTCATATTATTATAAAATCATTTTAAGAATAAAAATCTGTGGAAAATGGGGCACTGGGTGGAGACGTTCGTGTGCATAACTGTGCCCAGAACATTGCCACATGCAGCAAAGCTGGCATCAGACTTCTGGGAACCAACTGCCAAGCGTGGGTGGGTAGCGGGTGCACAAAAGCATATTCTGGTGGGCTTCACAAGCTGGATGAGCCGTACAATTCCCATGTGCAAACACCCCTGCTGTCAGCACCAAGCACGTCACCCAGCAAAGCTTCTTCCCTCCCCATCACAGAAGAGCTGACACTTACCCACCTACCTGAATGACACTTTTTTTTCAAAAGAGATGAGCATTTCCCCAACACCTCCTGCCAATCAAGTTTAATGGAAGTAGGTTAAACTAAAAAAAGAATTCTGACGCAGTTTTGATAACAAGATTGGGTGACATTTTGTGCTACATCTTGTGTAGCAAGCAGAAAGGCTGCTAGCGTTCACAAATCACTCCTGTCCTAGACACCTGTGGTGGCCCCATTACCTCACCCACACCAGGGCAATCAGGAATAATCCTAGACAGGCTGAGGGAACACAGGGCTATTTAAGAGATTTCTTTTGGTCCTCTATTGCTTGACGCTGTGTAAAGATGTGCCACAGGGGGCATGGTACTAAAAAAGTGCCAAGTTAAGATAGCTACTATGGACAGATAACTTAAAAGTAGGTAACTTGAACGATTCGATTTTAAACTGGGTTAAGCAGATAGATACCTGTCTGGAGTCTCTAGTAGGATAAGAGGCTCATTTAACACGCACGTGGACTGTCTAACACAACATGAGTCAGCTAATGAGGGATCAAAGCTTCTGCCCAGGACAGATAGTTGAGCTCCAGGCAATTAACTTGTGACGCTCTTATTGACACATTATAAATAAACTGGTGTTTTATCTACTTCACACAGACCAAAAAAAAATGATCCCACAAAGTTTTTATTTAAAATGTAAATATATACCTAGTCTTTCTTTTTAATGGTCCCATAAAGGTCTTGTTTGTTTTCTAAATGTTGTGAATAAGTTTCCTCCCTCCTGCTATCATGGGATCTGAGAGCTGTGCTCTCAACCAAGTGTTGGCTGCGTTACAGAGAGACTGAATGCCATTAGTCCAAGTGGTCCAACAAGAGGGTGACAGACGCTGTAAAAATAGTAAACACTATAAAGGATCTTCATGGTGAGGGATCCCCTCAGTTTGCTAAGGATGAGAGTCCTTTCACTTATCTAAGCTTTAAAGATTCCCACTGAACTTTCAAGAGACTCCAGCTGCTGCCCGGGAATTACTGATTCAATAAGATACTGCCGATTCAGCTAAGGAGATTCATGTTACAAGGTGTGATTCATAAACACAGTGCATCATCAGTGGGTTTCGAAGATTTTTTTTCCTCCAACCAATAACAATTTTTCATCACTACTTGCTTCCGCGTTTGTACAACTGTTTTTCTAGTTACATGATTTGATAACAAATGAGCACTGTCTACAAAAAGGCAGTCAGATCCCACAAGCAGGGTCAGATTTCTAGGTCCTGAATGACTGGGAAAATGGTGAGATTGTCCTTCCCTGTTTGAAGACAGGGAAAGAGGCTCTTGTCAGTGTGAAATGGGAAAACAAACAAACAAACCAACACCAAGACCTGTGGTCTTCATTCCTCTCCCTAGGACTGACCTGGAGGTTGACCTCAAGGAAACCAGTGAGGCTCTCTAGTCTCAGCCACGTGACCCAGAAACCTCTCCATTTGCCAAGGAACAATACACAGGCTAATTAACATCTTTCTAGTGGACAGCATGATTTTCTGCATTGCTTGATACTACCATAATGCTGTTATCTCTAACATATCCCTCCTGACATCAAGGAGGGTCCTCAATATGGATGACGGAGATCCGTATTGAGTCTAACAGGAAAAACAGGAGACATACAAATCTCTTTGGCTCCAGTGAAATACTCTGTCTAAAAAAAATAAAAATGAGATGTGCCTCATGCTGAAGTCTTCATAATAAAAATGTGAATTCTTACGACTTTGTGTCTATCTGAATCTGTACAATTGCAAAGCAACTCATGTTGGCACCACTGGGTCAAAAAGACTGAGACTGTGCTTTCCTGACAGTCATGCTCTCTCCCACATCAAGCCCCTGCACAGGTTATCAGGGCCACAAAAACTGATCCATGGAGAAGAGATTGGAAAAATGGCACCTGGTCTTAAGCATTTTATTCAGTCTAAATCTGCTCTTGTGCTATTTCTTTAGACAAGCCACTGATTGCATTTGCTTTCTTAAACATAGTTCAGCTGCTACAGCTAGCATCAAGCCCGAAAAGAATTTTGATCTAAAATCTGAATTGTGTGTTCTCTGAAAGCTGCATTTTGGGCACGCTCTATTTCATATATAGATTTTAGAAAGGCAAAGACATTTCAGAAACCTGTACAACAGCTTTGGTATTCACAACACACAATCTATTACCAACACTGACAGCTATAAAATTTGCTCCCATGCAATTCAATTAAAAATATTCTCTTTACAAGATGCAACACAGCCACAAGCTGCTTTAACTCATTGCATGTAACAAGGAAGGGTTCCAAAAGCTTTTACCAGTGGACATTTTAATCTCCAGCATCTTCTGTCTTGCTAGCTTCAGGTTATTTGCTTCCCTGTAGTTTGGCCATTACTGCTGGGTAGCCAGCATAGACTTGTAAGAATGCCACTGCATAGTGTAGGGCCCTACCTTTGTTCACTACCATTTGAAGGTTAGCAAACAGTATAATCAAGCCTAACACGGGGAAGAGCTTTTGGGATCCTGCCCTAGCACCTTCATTGAAACAGCAATGGCAATAAAAAAGGCTCTCTGAGAACAGTACATAGAAAGAGAATGGTTTGCAATTCCACTATCACAACTAGCAGCAAAGCATACCAGCATGGCTTTAGCATCCTTCCACCACCCCCTTTTCTACAACACCTCCCTGCAAGGACTGTGCTTGGGAATTTTACACAGATCACCTCCCAGGTAATACAGGCTGCTTTTATTGTTTCCACTTTTCAGAAACCTGCATGCTTGAAAAACAAATCAAACCATCAGTAAAAGTAATTGCCCCAAATCCCTGGGTTTTGCAGTCTGCTGATGGCTCCTGTTTCACTCACAGGTGTGATACTGTCACACAAAGGCTTCCTGCCTGTACATCAGCACCTCCTTGGGGAAAAGGGCCCCCAAATCTACACAAATGTAGCGAGAAGAAAAATAAAGATGTCTTACCCACATGGGTGATAACTGTAGTCAGTCGCTGGGTGAGCTCCTGATGTGACATCTCTTCTTCTTTTAACCAAAAAAGCATTTCACACAGGGAACTGCACAGCATCCAAAAAAAGATGCGCCCAGAGTGGGAGGCTGCACACTCACTGCCTCGCTTGCACACAAAGCAAGGACCACTCCCACAGCACAGCCCTTCTAGCTCTCACATCTTCTGCCGGCTGCTCACCTCTTCCAATTTGCTGCCCTCCATGCATGGACCTAAAAAAGCTCCTTCCCAAAGGGGATTTAACCCCCCTTAACAATACGAAGGGAATGGAGGTGGGAGAAATGAAAAAGGAAAAAGAAAAGAGGCGAACTGATTGCTTATGGCTTTTTTTCTGCCTTCTCCCGCGGATGAGGCAAAGGATAAAAAGACAAACCAGCAGGCAGATACCTTCCTCCAGGGAGACTTTTGGATGGTGATGCTGTGAGTCAGGGAAAAATCCTGGAGGTAGGAATGGCATCAGGAGGAGTGGAGCTGGCAGCAGAGCTGTAACAGCGGCAGCTGCTGTTCCACGCTCTCCTCACCGGCGTGCCTGGCGGTTGAGAACCACTCACTCACAGCAGCCTCTGGTGCTGCGCCCCAGCCCCTGGGGCCCAGCTGCCCTGCAGGCTGTCCCCATGTGAAACCTCTCAACGTCCCCCCAATCCCTTTTCCTATCCGCTCTGGTGTCTGACAAACGGGGCTGCCCACATGTGTAGGGTGGGGGGCTGAGGGGCAGCTGGTCAGTGAGCCATTTAGGGGCAGGGTGGCCAGGGGCTTTGTGCCTTGCTGCACAGACAGGGTACCTGCACCCTCGCTGTGACTGAGCCCACGGGACCCTCTCCAGCTGCCCGTTTACAAGAAAGGTGGATGAATTAGCCCTGGGTGTCAGGTGTGTCTCACCTGTAGTCATGGCCACTGCCCTAGGGTGCCAGGGACACAGCTGAGCCTTGTGCTGATGTACAGGCGCTGTAGGACAAATGCCTGCAGAACTCCTGAGAAGCTGTGTTGGCTCTCCCGGCTCTACTGCCCAGCTGAGATCTGAGAAGAAGAAAAGAGAGGCAAGCAAGGAAGTGAGAAAGGCCAGGACACACCAGAGACTTGTATGTCTCCATTCCCTCATTGCACCTCCTCCTTTGAAGTCTACATGAAGCTCCACACAAGACGTTTCTGAAAACAGGAAAATTTATTACATGCTCAAAACAAACAGGACAGAGAAACATGCAGCTGCCTGCAGTATCTGCTCTGTTCCCACAGAATGGATCCAGCTCTAATTCCAGATTTCCCCACCCATCTATAGGATTTTCTTGGGTCCACCTTTTCCACACATGCCAAAGAACATGACATCATGTATGTACAAGGTTAGAGCTGTAAAATACCCCTGTGGGCACATCAGATCTTACAGCATGATCAGTGAGCCAGTCCTGGTGTTGCAAAAGCTTTTATCTAGCTCTATGATGAGAAAATTCCATAAGCAGTTGGCTGACCTACCAGGCAGTCTGAGTATCAGTGCTGTTGTCCTTGTTTTTGGATGATCGACCAACCGTACTGAGGGGTTTCTTCTGTGCTTCTGAGAGAGTCTGCCTGAGAACAAGTGAGGAGGAGGAAGATGACTTGAGATAGCCACCCACCGGCCAATATTTTGGCATCACAGCAAGAGCATTTTGTTCTGAGATCATCCTTCTAGCAGAGCCCATCTAGGGAGTAAAGTTCAAATTGTAAAGATTTTGACTAATGTTAAAAGGATTTCCTCAACAAGGGAAGAGATGCCATCAAGAAAGAAAGGCAGACTGACAGCCAGCCATAATGTCTGGAGGAGTCTGAAACATCTGGGATGCTTTATTTTTATTTTCCTTTCACAGGGTCACAGATTGGAGGCAGGAACACAGGACTACAGAAGTCACCGTATTTCCAGGCACTTGACATACTTTGTTGTTGTTGTTATAGTTTTTCTTTTTTTTTTTTTTTTTTTTTACTTTCTGCAGGCAAGGACACTGTATAGTCCCATCATTCATAAATGAATTAAACTTCATTGAGAAGTGGTGTAGATGTAGATGGTGATGGAGAGTGGTTTGCTCTCACTACTCCTACAGCAAGGCTGTTCAAGGACATCAAGGATAGCTAGGAACCTTTGTATTATTTCTAGCTAAAATTATTCCCAGCTATTTTAAGACCATATGCTCGTACACCAACATTGTTATTCAGTATCAGTAACTACAGGCACAAGTACACTTGCTATTTTAAGATCCTTTTTCTCTTATTATTTCTTCTTGCTATGTTAGTCTGCTTTCCAGTTGTCTTCAAACCCGTTGATCGATTGCAATGTAATTCTGGAAACAAAAATATGTTCTTGTAGGTTTCACTGGAAATTAGCAAGGCATACAAAGCCCTAAAGGGGAAAGGATGTAATGAGGGCTGGCTAATTCTGTTTTGAGGCTATCTTATGGGCTCACTAGTAACATGTACATACCAGACAGCCAGTCATCACATGGCAGTCTACAGCCAGCCACAGCAAGGACTGCTCCTTGCTCAGCTTACGCTGTGGGGTGGGTTACATAGGATTCAATCTGAGATGAGTGTGCCATGAGTTATAATAAACAAAAGGGGGAGATTGGGGTTATGTTGGTGGGAAGGTTTGAGCTACGCAACACAGCCATGGGATAGTACACTCCACCAGTTTTATCAGTCATGGAATGATTTCTTTGCACTATTGAGATCAGTGGGACTGCATTAAAGAAGCCTTGAATATAGGGATCTCCTGGAGACGAGAGAAACGGAAGCCCTGCACCTATCACTCAAGGAATGACTCAAAGATGCTGAAGCAACTTACTCCATCACTGTGATGGTAACCATTTGCGGTGCTCAGCATATTTGTGAAATTGAGCCAGCACTTTGACTACTACAAACACAGACTTTCTCTCAGTAGGATAAAAGTCCTTGCTAATATATATGGGGTAGAGGTACAGAGGATGATGATTTATATTTCAGGCATGAGTCTTACAAGAAAGCAGGGCTGGGGGCTGTACAAATACCACAGTTCCACTATTAAAATGATGGCCGACAGGCAACAGCTTGATTTCTCCATAGAGTGAAAGCCTGACAAATCAGCAGCCGTTTATTAGATTCTGAATCAAACAGCTGAGGCCAGAAGCATTGTAAGCATCTTTAATAAACAGTAAATTGCACACTGCAAACAAAAACTGTTTACAAGATCCTGTGGCCTCTCCAGATGGAAAGGGGAAGTCTCACTGAAAAAAATCATGGATTAATCTTCCTTCTTCTTCATCCTATATAACTATACATCCCTTTCTTTTATCTCTAAAAAACAACGGAGATAGAAAAGCCATTAAAAAAATGAGATCCAGCCATGCAACTATCTTCTTCATTTGTATTATTTCAACTTCCCAAGTCCTACATAACCCTTATAGGTTCACCCTTCTCTCAGTTTTTCAGGCGATTTCCCTCCAGAACCACATCACTAACTTCTGGTGCTCAGAGTGTCCCTGAGGACTCCCTCATACCAGAAAAAAAGGCAAGCTGATGAAATAACAGAAAAGTTTAGAATCCCTTTCCCAACTTTCACATTTGCAAGCATGCAATACCTTTGCATTATGACTCTTCCTCCCTTAACTTTTGTCTATAGACTCTCTGATATCAAAGACTAGGGCTCTACTACTGGCTGGGAAGAACTGGAACACTGTTGGCACAATTAGGAAAGGTAATTATGCTGTCACCACTTCTGACTGGTTATGGCAGGACTTCAGATGTGCAGTACAATTCCATTAGAAGAAGAAACAGGTAAATAAGTCCCATACTTCTTTGATGCATATCTACAAAGGCACAAGAGTGCTGTTTCCTTTCTGTAACCTAAATCATTCAGTAAAGGACAATATCACTCAAGTTTTCTTACGTTTGTTCTTTTTGGAACACTTCAGCCAACAGTGCTCCTGCTTATCTTTTTAGCGGGTCACACTGATAGCGTTTCACTGTCTGTTCTTGGCTTTTCACTGTCTTCCTGGTCAGCTCCTACAACAAATCTGTGGTTCTCGGCCAAAACTTGCATGTTCACTTGTTCTCCCACACACAGCTCCCCCAGTAGTGCCTGGGTCCCTGCCTTCACACTTAGCCTCTTGGAGAGGCTTCTGCAAAGCCTGACCTGCTTTGGATCAGATGCTGTGTTTCAGCTACTTCACTAGAAAAGGAGCATAGTTGCTTCTAACATCTGTTCTGAAGAAAAAGAGTCTGCTGAAGAAGCTAGTTTTAGCAAAGCTCTCTGCTTGTCTCCTTTTCTTCCCTTCTCATCAGAAATCGTTTTCTCAATTGCAGCACTCTGTGGTTCTTGGACTCTCAGAGCTTCAGTTTGCATTTGCCTGATTATATTTAATACTCTATTTCTTCATGAATCTCTCTACTTATCTTTGACTCTATTTATATTGTTAATAGCCATGAAGTTTGGTAGCAAGATTCAAATTTAAATCTGCATTGTGTGAAAAAAATACTTTTGATTTTACCTCTAAAGCCTGATACTTCAATTTCAGGCCTCTGGTTCCTGCACCTTGAGAAGGAATGAATAATTCCCTATTCACAGTCTCCATCTTAGCCATGACTTTCTGTACAGTGATCATAACCGTCAGTCACTGTTTCCTGAGTGGAGCCAAATGTTGTCCTACTTACACTCTCTTCATGAAAAAAGCCAATCCGTACCTTTTATCATTCTTGCCATCCTGCTTTGAACCTTCTCTTCTCTATGCAGCTTGCACAATGAAAATTGTCAATTTCAGTCTGCTCCGCACTGCTTACATAATTCTGACAGACGTCTTCTAATGCTGAAAGTCATTAGATACATGTTTGCTGTTAATGTTTTAAGAAAATCAGTATATAGCTATTTGCATTGCATTCATTTCTTTAAATAATTTCTAGCATCTTTACTCTTTAAAAGCAGAACCTGAGTTTTGGGTAAAGCTGTTGGACAGTGATCCTGATTTTTTAGGATCAGATTAATTCCTAAATTATCTTATTATGTAGTTTATTTTAAGGAAGGCACTTGTCCACTTTCAGTTTCATAAGATAAAAACCCAGGCTTATTTCCCAGAAAGCTTTAGTGTTAACTGGCTTCAGCTCTACACTGATGGATGCATCGACAGGCCTCCAGGGCACCAGGCAGAGTAATTTATAAAGACAGAAGTCCTCCCCCTCATCAGTTATTCTTCCCTGCTTATCTCCCTAGCCCTTTACGTAGTTTTTCAGCCAATGAGCTCGTGAACCTCCATTCCATGGTTGTACACCTACAAATGTCAGCAAAAGAGGACTAGGAAGGAATGGGATCAGGCTTCCCATTTAGATCCATCCAAGTTGCCAGAAAACTTCCTTGCAACCCAAATGCACATTCTTCACCTCCTTACCCACGTTATGTTCCTACTCCTACCTCCTGTTTGCTGTAGTAGTAGTGCAACGCATCGGATCATCTCACTGAGCTGACGGATCTACTTGAACCAGTGGTGAAACTAGACCTGAGGTATTTGGCTCAAATGTGGCTGGAGGACCTGGCTAGGATGAGAATGAAGAAAGTTGCTTGCAATCAGTATTGCTATTGAGACATCTGACACTGGGGTATTACAGTTTCTAAATACCAACACATCCTGGGTTTTATGCCTTTATGAATTAAAATTGTCTTAGATATTTTTTAATACATTTTATAAATAGCATTATAAATGATATATGTCAAAGCTGCTTCAAATTGACTCCCCCCTACTGCTCATCTCTCCTGCTTGAAGTCTGATAAAAAAGTCAAATCCCCCGAACATGTTTCTGTCACACTTCAAGAGGAAAAACAAACAAACAAAACCAAATATTTTTTAAAGTTTTTTACTAGCTGTCTGGTGTTTTTATAGATACACAGTCAATTATGTTAGAGTGCTTTAAAGAACAAATTCACTATGCACCAAGTGATTAGCATTTTAAAGCTAAACTAGTCTTAAGACAGTTTAGCTAGACTGTGGACAGTTTCAGTGGGCTGCATTTGAGGGGTACAGATGAGTCTCACAAGTAAAAATCTATACCATGGGAAAGCCTGGAGACAAGCAAATGAGAGGACATCATAATCATTTGAGATTCATCTATTGCACCTTTAGAGTGTAGATGAATGCAGAATTCAGCAAGTGTGATATTCAGTCCTTGTATCTATACAGGGAGGGAGAAGTGAGAGAAAGTGAGAGAATAGCTTGGGATCACTTATTTCCTTCTGGATTTTTTATTTATTTTATTTTTTTTTTGCTTTTGCTAAGGTAATGAAATAAAAAGTTACTAAGTTATGTTAATATAGCAGACAGCAACTTCCTTTGCGGAACTGAACCTGAGGTTCAGACATAGTTGATAAAATCCTCAAGTGCTAGAGACATTGAAGTGGCCCCATCAAGGAGAGGACAGAATAACCACAAAATGGAATTAAACCTCAAAAACATAACAATGCTTTATACAGTTTCAGAAAGAAAACTAATCAATTCTAGCTGCTTATACATCCTTACCATTTCCAAGTCACCATTGCTTGGAAGTATCAAATATAATCAGAGTCGGAAAAAACAGCATTGCATTTTTGTCAGGATCAGGCCAACTTCGGGAGTTGTGTGTATGGGCATCTCTTGCTGCCAAGACATGTTTCAATGATAGAATTCTAGATGAAAGGAAACAGCTTATTTAAATTGCCCAAACAAGGATTACAGGCTTGTCTTGCCAGCAGAATGATTTATTTCCAGCTTCAATTCTTTCCTGCATCCCCTTTTCCAAAGCCTGTTCATCTGTTGCCATAGAGACCACTTCCAGCCCACTCTGCCCTTGCACAGGTTCTGTTCTGGACGATGCCTGCTGCGGCTGCCCAGGCCACTCTGGCCGTGCCTCATGCTCAGGAGCAGCCAAGGGGAATCAGTGAAGCAGCACGCCTCACTCAATATGCAGCTGCAGGGAGCACAACTGCTTTAATTTTTACACATAGAACAGGTAGGTAGTGGGAAGACAAGATGAAATGTGGGTGTGCATCGTGACTGCCACATCTGCTGGGATGCTTTGGAGTCCTTTAGAGAGAAGGCATCAATCACATTCATCATTTTTTAATCTTTTTTTTTTTTTTTTTTTTTTTCCCTGTAATGCAAATTATTCATAATAACGGGAAAACGGGAAATTAAAAAAGATTCCTTTTGGCTTAACTGGTAACTTTTGCACATACAACCCCCGCATCCGTACACCTGGGGGAGCTGCTCTCATGGCAACAACAGACGGGGAAGGTTGGAGCAGTGCAGGCCGTACAAGCACTGAGGGCGGCTGGAACAGGGCTGAGGCACAGCCCTGGGCTCGCTTCCAGAGACCCCCCTCAGGCCGCCCCTCAGCCCCCCGGGGCCAGGCACCAGCTCTCACATCGCGACAGGAGAAGCCTTCCTCCGCCAACTTGCGGCGCGGCGCCGTTTGTGCTTTGTTCCTTTATTTCTGTTGAGGAAGCTGCAATCGGGAGGGCCGCCCCTCCCCGGGGCCGCCCTGAGGGGAGGTACCAAGATGGCGCCCGGAGCTGCCAAGATGGCGCCCGGCCCTTCCCTCAGCGGAGCAGGCGCGGCGCTGCCGGCGGGCGGCGCCTGGTCGCGAGGCGTGACGTCAGGGCCCGCCTGCAGCGTGGGCTCTGTGATTGGCCGTGGGCGGGAGGAACGGGCGGCTTGGCGGGAAAGCGGCCGAGAGGGGCTGGCGGGGCGGCGGTGACGTCACCGGCTCGGCTCGGCGGCGGCCGGACCGAACGGGGCCGAGTGGAACCGAACGGGGCCGAGCGGAGCCGAACGGAGCCGAAAAGAGCCGAAAAGAGCCGAGCGCAGCCGGGGCCATGCAGGCCTTCCTGAAGGGCCCCTCCGCCATCAGCACCAAGCCCCCGGCCGCCAGGGACAGGGGCGCGGCGGGGAGCAGCGGCGAGGGCAAAAAACCCCGGCCCGTGCCCTGGGTGGAGAAATAGTAAGGGCCGGGGGGGACCCGGGGTGACGCCTCAAGGGCTCTCTCTCCTCAGGAGAAGGCTTTGGGGTCGAAAAGTGGCAAAATATTGCCCTGAAACACGGTTGGGATTCTAAAAATGAGCTCTGGCCACTGTTCATGGTCGGCAGAGACAAACGGCTTCCTGAGAGGAGGCAGGGCAGAGGCACCGGGCGGGTTTCCTGTCAGGGATTTTGGCCCCAGCTGTAATTCTTTGGTATCAGTGTCATCGGAAAGGGAAATGGCTGTTTTGTGTGCCTTTTTTTCCCTCTATTCCAACTTTTCTTTCTGTTCCATAACGAACTGCGTTTCTTGTCTCTGTATTCAGTCGCCCCAAGAACGTGGATGAAGTCGCCTTCCAGGATGAAGTGGTCGCTGTGCTGAAAAAGTCCTTGGAAGGCGCCGATGTGAGTGCGGTGATAACGGCTGTCACAGCATAGAAACCAGCCAGTGCTGAGGAAAAATGCCTGCCCTTCGCTGGTGGGGCAGTGATAACGCTTCCAGACTAGCCAAGGGACTTCCTGGTATTGTGTTGGGAGCAGTGTCGTGTTTCAGATGTTCCCAGTCTCCAGGTCTCACTGTAAAGTTGTCAGCTTTACATTGCAGTTTGGAATTTTTCTGCAAAAGCTTAATTGGAAAACATCCTGGTAATAATTTCGAGTCTGGAGGAGCCTTTGTTTTCTAGACACTGTTACTCAGCTAGTTCCTGAGTTTTCAGAGTTCTATGGAGGAAGCCTTTTGCTTGCATTGAACTCTGATGCACAATATGCACTTGTAGCCTCTGCTATTCAAAAGTTTTACCTTGAGACAATTTGCTCTGCAATTCTGGTTTGACTAGTTTGAGACTGTTTGATCCGAAAATGTTCATTTAATCAGAATGTGCAAAGACTTAAGTGCTTTGTGTTGGAGTGTAGGGAGCTAAAGTGAGCTGTTATGACAAAACAGGGGAAGACTTTTATGATTTGTTTAGTTCATGCCTCCAGATTTAATTTACTTCAGGAATGTTGTTGTAACGTGACCTTGTCACATCATGTTGTAGTGTTAGAAATACAGGTTTCAGCAGCAACACTTCTGTGTTTTAGTATCTGTAGGTCTGGTAATTAGTAAGGAACTATTGACAGCTAGAGAGAGCTGAGGTACTCCCACCTATTCTGTCTGGACCTATCTGTCTTGTACCATCACTTAGGTGATGGGTTGTCAAGTTCTATTTTGAGCAGCAGCTATTTAAAACCATGCAGCTTCTGGATCAGCCGTGTTTCTCAGATGATGAACCTTGTGCTGACTTTTTGCCTCCTGAGTTGAAAAAGACAAATTATAACTTGTCTGTAAGGTGCTTACAGGCTTTGTATTTCACCATAGCTACCCAAACTCTGCAAGTCATTTGAGAAAAAAGTCATGCAAGTAGTTCAAAATATTTGATGCTTTTAAAATGTAGATATTTTTGTTAGTTCTTGAAAGAACTCATTATGTCAAAAGCAAAAGTTTAATTTAAGGAATGAAGTGCCTGACACTTGTTTCAGGAGTTCTCACTGACTTCGGAGATCTGTTGAGATCAAAGAAACAGCTGTGACAAAAACTTACATGACACAAACTTACAGCATTGTTTAAACTTTATTGTTGGAACTGGAGAGGCAGTTCTATACTAAGTGTCTTGTAAGTATTTGTGAGCCTTGGTTTGGGAGCTTCTAAATAGGGCACGTCTTCTAAAAACCATGACGTATCTCTCTTATAAATTGGAAAGACCAGAGTCCAGGTGATTTTGAAATGGAGAAATTGATTTCTGCCTGCCAGGACTGTTGATTTAATGTTGCTTTTTGCAAAGAAACTGACATGTTACAGTACTCCTTAACTTTCAGTTACTTGATTATATCTTACAGAGAAGAGAGTTAGGGGTAGGATTACGATTCCAATTTATATCCTCACTTGTACTGAAATTTCTAGAAAAGGACTTGGCGTTTATGCTATATGTAGTAACTGCCATAAATATGGTGATGCCTGCAGGTATCCTGCTTATCCATTTTTTCAAGCTTGCTGGGGGTAACAGATCAGGTTACCGTCTGTTAAAAATACTACCTCAGTTACATGAAGGATTAGGCTGTGCTTGTTGAAAAAGCAGTGTAAATACTGGTGATAACTTCAGCGAGAAGTGAGCATAAAAGGGGTTGAAACAGTAATAAAGTATGGATTTAATGAAATTAGGAAGCATAGATTCTTATTAAAGCTTCTTACCTGCTAACGCATGTTTTGTGATTTAGCACAGAGGCATGAAACTAGGAGTGCTGCAAACACACAGCTCCACAAAACATCTACTCTTACAGTATGCTAACCTAACATAGTTGGTGAATTATCAGCTGTCACTTAGTAAGCATTTCTTCACAGAAATCCCTAAAAAGACACAGGGAGGCAATAATATTGTGGTGTCTAATTAAACTTGGAAAAAAACGTGTGTTAATGTTGAATACTGTTTACTTATTAACCAGGGAACCAACTAACAAACGATCAGCAGATAGAGGGCAAAACTTGTAATGGTTTTATTTACTACAAAATACTGAAATTCTACTGCTCATACTTTTCCAGTGCCTACACAGTTGCATCTGTTCTGTGTCTTATCTTAGTTGCTAAAATGGAATACTGTTGCCAAAAAGGCCTGTCTCTTTTATTTTCTGACTGTGGATCATGTGCTCCTGCAGTTCTTGCTGCTCTTTAGATATCTTTGGTTTTGCTGTTCCAATTCTGTCTGCATTGCTTGCTATATCGAGCATAAAATTCTTTAATCTAACTTTAGTTGACTATTAAAAAGTAGAACACTTATTAGGGGATGAAAATAAATCAGACAGAGATGCTTGTCTTTTTACTGTTGTTTGGAGGGGACTCATGGATTCTTGTTCTAAGAATGTAGAACTGGAACATCTACTGTCAAAGGCAGCTGTTCTAAAATGCAACTGGATAAGTGATAAGAGGGACTACTTGGAATACTAGTAGAGAAAGTTATTACTCTTATGCTTCTTGTTTTCATCCAAATTTTAGTCGTGACTAATTTGCAGAAATTTGGTTTTACGCCAACTTAGTTCTCTGTCCCTGTTGTTGCACTGATATATTTATGGAGATCAGTGATGCTCCCTCTCAGCTCTTGTTTTGCTGAGCTAACTTTTTTAAAAGTAATTTGTTATAAATAAGCCCTCCATTCTTCTGGTCATCTTTCCCAATTTAGATTCATCATCCTTGACTGAGGATGACCTGAACTGTATGTGGCTTTCTAGGTGGAGTCTTGCTAGCCCCTTGTTAGTATTAATAATTGTGCATTTGTATTGAAAGTGAACTTCTTAGGACTGCTGTGTTACAGTGGTCAGGAACACAGGAACACTTCCCTGACTGACAGACAAAACCAAGGCAGCTTTTATTTTATTTCCAGCTGAAGAATTCCAGACATCTAGCAGATACTTTTATTTAACTGTCTCTCAAATTGTGAGCTTTTATGCTTTGTGCTTTTAACTGTTATTCTATAATTCTTACTACAGTCTTTGCTGTGCTTCTTTCATCTACCCGTGTTGGTATGTTTTGATAATGCATTCCTGGTTTTCATGCTAAGGTTATTAATGAAAATATTCAAGAGACCAGTTAACCTAATCTCTTTGAGAAATGCCACTGGTTTCCTCCTTTGAAAAATTCTTGGGTGGATGTAGAAAACTATTTGCCAGTGCTATGCATTCCTGTCAGGTTTTGCAAGCATCTCTCTGATTACTCTCAGGATATGTCTGCGTTGTGCTCACTGCAATATTGTGCTGACATTCACAACCTACCTTGTACTTATTGCAGTGGAGTTAAGGCAGCAGAGAATGCTCTGAATGGCTTGCAAAGGCAGAGCTGAGAAGGTATGAGGTAGTTAACCTATGACACGTTTCATTGCAGCTGCACTGCTGGTAGCATGCAGACTGCCTGAAGGGCATCCTTGGATAAATTTGCATGTCACTGCAGTCATATCTATAACAGTGAGTTCTGTAGGCTTTAGTAATCTTGGACTTGACCTGGAGGCAATATATCAAAATAAAATATGACTTCAAAGTGTCTATTTTGATAGAAAGTGTGATGGTGCCACCAAATAACAGCTTGTTCGTGCAGTCTTATAAACAGCAGCTGTTTATCCTCCTTTAGAGCACCGCGGGCAGTGACCTAGAATTTGATATTGTTTTGCAGGAGGAGTGTATAGTTTCTATCAGATGCTCAGATTTTCAGTAGGTTTTCCTGTTTTGTGTTTGTTTTTTTTTAATGCTGCCTTGCTGTTCCAGCTTCCCAATCTGTTGTTCTATGGCCCACCTGGAACTGGAAAGACTTCCACTATTTTAGCAGCTGCCAGAGAACTCTATGGGTAAGCTGGAATTGAAGTTCTTTGGTATAATCAACTATCAAGTGTCTTCTAATCGTGTGCCTGTGGTTGTTGCCTGTTCTTACGTAACTTCTGGAAACTTTCTCATACTTTTAAATTCTTGTTCAGGAATAGCTTCATGTTCTAGTTCAGTTCTAAAATGAAATATATTTCTTGTTTGACACTCATAAATCCCTGATTGCTGTTAGCAACAACACTTCCTTGAGGCTAGCAGCCATGTAACCCTGTGTCTCTTCAACTATGTGTTCCTAGCAGAAAAGAACATGAAAAGAAATGGCTTGCGTGTGCCTTACTGAACTTTGTAAAGGAATTCAAATTTTGATTGTATATTCAGTAAGTTGTTAGCTAAACACAGATCTTGAGGCACTTCACAAAATGTCTGTGTCATATTTTTTCTGTTATGCACCACTGAGTAATATCAGACTGAAATTCAGTATGTTATAGTTTTTATGAACTCTGTGTACACTAACCAACTGAATTCTAACATCTGCATGGTTTTGAGTAGTGCTTTCAGAGTAGGCAATAAGCAAAAAATGGATGAGAAGGTGGTTTGATGGTGTGATCTCATCTAATGTTGACTCTGGTACCTTTTCCCTCCCTTGTCTTTAATATTTGTCTCGTAGTTTTTTGGAGAGGATAACTTCTAGACAACTCCATGTTCTGTGCCCATCTGAATTCTAGGAATTTAAATTCCCCTGTATTTAATTTTTATTTTTAAATCAGAGGTGCTGCTAACTACTACCTCTATTATATTTTTTAGATGTTTACATTCTGGTAGTATTGCAGTGGCAGACCACTGCCAGTTACCACATCTGGGGATTTATCTGTTTTCTCTACATTGCTAACAGCTTATAAACAGAAGGGCACATAATATAGTGCTCTGAGCTTACAAACCCAGCTTCCTACTTTTTCCTTGTAACAGGTGTAATTTTATGCTTTGTTGTTTTCTTCAGTGTGGGAGTCAATTGTAGAAATAGCTAGTGGAAATTCATACCTAACATTTAATTATCTCAACTGTATTTCAACAAAGCATGTTTTTCAGTAATGCTAGCAAAAATAATACCTGCAGTTCAGAAAGGCCCTCTGGCCTATATACTTTATAACATACCACTACAAGCATTAACAGCTAATATGTTGTAATGTAATAACAATTTTGCAGTCCTGAATTATTCCGACAAAGAGTCCTTGAGTTAAATGCCTCCGATGAGCGTGGAATACAAGTGATCCGGGAAAAAGTGAAGGCTTTTGCTCAGCTAACAGCATCTGGAAGTCGTTCAGAGTAAGTGCTAATCCAGGCTGGATCTGTTGGATGGAGTTTCTTGCTTAGGACAAAGCATGTGATTATAAAATTAACCTAAATAATAACAATACTAATAAAAGATGGGTCGGCACTGGTCTCAAGTTTGTAACAAATGCAGTGCTTTGGCTAGGCTTTGAGTTCATGTTGTTTCATACTGAGAGTTTGAATAACTTTTACTAGTGCTGTTAATGTTACACAAGCAAACAAGGCAGGGGAAAAAGGTAAGACTGAGCCTTCTGGACTTACTGATGCATTGCCTTTGCAAAAAGGTTGCCTGACAACCACAGAAAATTTTCTTTGGTTAAATTGTGGTGGATGTTACTTCTCTTGTACCTCTAGTTCCATAGAATCATTGAACAGCTTGGGTTGGAAGAGACCTTAAAGATAATCTTGTTCCAGTCCTCTCTCTGCATGGCACTTCCCACTAGACCAGGTTGCAGCTGAGGTTGCTCAGTTTGCAGCATCTCATGCAAGATGGGTGCTAGTTTATAAGATGCTGAAGGGTCTAGTATTAGGTGAGAAGCCCTGTAAAGGAAAAGTCGTGTGTGTGGTAAAAAAATGGATTGAGGAAAGTATCAAGAAGAAACTCCATGCCAGGACTACATGGCAAGAGATGGTTTTGTGTCCTGAAATTAGGCTGTTGTAATATTCTTTGAAGTTCAGGTAAGCAGGAAGCCTGAAAAAAAGAAGTGCTGTGTTATTAGAAGAAACTTAAAGCATGAGTACATATTTTAGAGGAATTCTGCAGTGTTCAAGTACCAGTCGTTCTGTAGGAACTCAGTTTGCTTTCCTTGCCCTTTACAAATACTAGTCCTTTAACTAAAAAAGATCATAAATAACTGAATGTTTGAATTTGTTCTATTTGTTATGTAAAAATATTGAGTAACATGTGACTCACCATTTGCAGTGATATTTTTAACTAGATCTAAAGAATGCACGTCTCTTTGTCTTTCAGTGGCAAAGCTTGTCCTCCTTTTAAGATTGTAATCCTGGATGAAGCAGACTCTATGACTTCAGCAGCCCAGGCAGCCTTAAGACGCACAATGGAAAAAGAATCTAAAACAACACGTTTCTGCCTTATTTGTAACTACATCAGCAGGTATGTGAAGAACCTGTTACTTTTTTCGGACTTGTTGCTCTTCCTGTTCAGTACTTCTTTTTATTTTGTTTAGGTTTCAACTTTTGTTTTTTAGTGTTGCAGTCTTAAGGTTATGTTACCCTTGCCTATTGCAATAACTTCATCTGTATGAATGTGGCTGTGTAATCATTTGGCAAGCACTTATTTTTCTTTCTTTCAGAATAATTGAACCTTTAACGTCTCGATGCTCCAAATTCCGCTTCAAACCTTTGTCAGACAAAATCCAGCAGCAGAGGCTATTGGACGTTTCTGAGAAGGAAAATGTGAAAATCAGTAGTGAGGTACCTGAGTGGCTGCCAAGTAATTTTATTGCTTTATCCGGTGCATAATTGCATTGCAGTGAAAGGGACTAAGTCAGCATACTTTTCCAGACTTTTCAATTGCTCTATATACAGTATATAAAATCGTTTGGATAATATTCTCCTTACACAGGTGAGGATGAAATTGTAAAAGTCTTCCTAAAATCAGAGAAATATCTACTGGAGCAAATTAGAAAATAACTATAGGGCTTTTTGTTCTGAACTCAGTGTACTTGCATTAAATCAGTATTTTGTTCTGAAATTGCCAGCATGTATATTGCAGCACTTGCAACTTTATATAATTCATAATGTATCCAGTGCTCATTCTTCCTGGATTACATTTCCAGCTGACCCAAGATTTGGTTATCACCGTGAGGTTTTAAGGCTGGTAGACGTATAATGACAAAATAGGTATGCTATTAGAGAATTTTTATTCCTTTGTATTGTTCAAGTACAAAAGAAAGTTCAGAACTTGTACTTCAGCATGTAAAAAGAGGCTGAGATAGAACTTGGTGTAATTTACTCCACTGAATATAACTTTGCCCCCATCTGAATCCACTGCCTGACTCGTCAGAGAGTAACTTAAAAGCTATGTGGGTAATACAAGTTACCACAGTTACAATACAAATACAAGTGTGGGTAAAATGGTGTGGATCATAGCACAGTTGTGCACTGCTGTCCCAAGTCTCATTTCAGCTATGAGACCAAGTAACTTGAGAACTGTTCGGTGACACATTTGTAACGTGAAATCCTAGTCCTGAGAGCTGCGGTTTGCATTAGACCTGAGGTAGCATTTATATTAGCAGAAAGGTTGCATTGTAACTTGGGCATTGTGTCTGTCTCTGACCATCTGCTTCAGGCATTACCTGATGTTCTAAAATCAGTTTGCTGAGAAAGTTGTGCTTTCACTGGTAGTTAAAATCCAGTATACACATTGCATTTTCTCACATTCTCTTTTAGGCAGTCTCTTACCTTGTTAAAGTGTCAGAAGGGGACTTGAGAAAAGCCATTACTTTTCTTCAAAGTGCCACTCGCTTAATGGGAGGGAAGGAGATCACAGAGAACATAGTCACTGAAATTGCTGGGGTAAGTAATGCTTTACAGCCTCTCCTGCAACAAGTCTGAAAAGTGTTTGTGTACTAAGTATAGTTGCTACCTTTATCTGCCTTTGGTCAAGGTTTGATTACAAATAAATGGTTTTATGCTTGTTACCATTGCTAGTAGGGTACTAACACAGTCTCACAGGTTTTTAAAGACTGATGGAGCTGAGGAACTGGACAAGTAAATGGGCTTTAGGGAAGGACATTCTTCCCTTGAAGGTGTTACCGTCACAGCCAATTGTAAGTGTTGAAAGGTTTTCACTTGAATGGAGTGGAAATAGAGGCAATTGCTACAGTCCATGTTTCATAAAGAAGCTTTGAAATCAAACTGTCCACAGACACTCAACTGACAAGAACGATGATGAGTAGAGGGGTGAGAATTTCAGCAGTACTTTCCTGCTCTGAGCTAAACAATGGCATCTGTCAACTTTTTTTTCTTCTGATCTATTGACTGATCTTGTTGCATTGGGTGCCTTTTTTTTAAATTATGTCCCTGGTTTTATCACTGCAGAGAAAATTAATTTGCTGTTTTGCTTAGGCACAGCATGGCACAGAAAGCATTGCCTATTTAAATTAAGTCCTCCAGTTAGTGTCCCGAATAAGTGATAGTGAATTTTGATTTGTGAATGTGACTTCTACAATTCACCGTCATAATATAGCTCTTTAATATCACCAATGTAAGACAAATATTAAAGACTAGCTCTCAGTTGTATTAAAAAAAAAAAAGGTGGTCTGGTCTGTCTTAGTCTCTTGAGAGTGGTTCCCCGCTTTGAGGAATGAAATACTGATTTGACTTCAGTTGTGACTGACTTTTAAGTATACAAAGTTGAAAGTAAGCAATGTAATTTATTACAGATCATCCCTAAAGAAACAATGGATGGACTGCTGTCTGCCTGCCAGAGCGGTTCATTCGAGAGACTGGAAACAGTGGCAAAGGTACAGTCCCCTTAGTGCTTCAGCCTGAGAGTTTTTCTAGGTCACTGCCCTGTGGATTGTTTGTTACTGCGTTGCAGCTGATCTTTCCCTTCTGAGGGAGAGTTATGAAAGCTACAAGTAAGATTTGCTACCAGTGTGACTGATTTTCTCCTGAGCTATACTGCTGTCATGTGGAGCTGTTACACTGAAATAAGCTGAGAATTACTAGTGAGACACTTAGCACAGAACATTAAAATTGCATCTTCTGGTCTCAGGACTAGTCACCTTCTTAGTTACACAGAGACCGTGTTAGATGAGAAGGGTCTGCATGAAACTGTAAAAGGGCATGGGTGTATCTTGTGCACTAGATTGCATTTTTTTGTTTTCATAAATTTCTGTCTACTTAAATGGCTTCATGGAATACTCTCCCCAATATTTACTGTTACTGGGCACTACTGATTAAGAAAATGAACAAACCCCAGCTATTTTTAATTTGCCACGGTTTTTATTTTTATTATAAAAGTTTGGCCTTGCAGTGCTCTGTATGTCTGTAACTAGTCACTACCAGATGAAGAAGATAAATCACAGTTGGCTGCACTTTAAAATGTGAAGGCTGTGAAGCTGCACCACGTGATTCTGTGGATGCTAAGCTTTCCTAATTTTAGAGTGAGATTGGGCAGGTTCACTGGAGGTGGCTAACTGCTTAAAATGTCTCTAGCTAACAAAATCCCTCAGACATAAATTGTCAGAAGCTGGGAGAATATTGAGGCAAACTTACTGCTGTATGTCTGCCGTGTTCTCCTGGTCTTCCCTAGGTGCTTGCTTTGGGTCACTGTCAGGCTGGACTCTATGGAAACCACCGACTTGCCCTCTAACACTCAGAGTTCCATAAAAGGTTCCAGGATGGTCTTTCAGTTTAGACAGAATTTTTCAGATTGTTTTTCCTCGTTGTGGTGTTTCTGCTGCTGAATTCCTTCCCTTTTCTTCTTCCCTGCCACAGAACCTCATAAATGAAGGGTATGCTGTCGGTCAGCTTGTAAACCAGCTTCATGATATTGTTGTGGAGAGCGACGATTTCAGTGACAAGCAGAAATCTATCATAGTTGAGAAGCTTGCAGTAAGTCTGTAGCTTGAGTTCTCTTTAATAATTTACCTTTTCCAGTCTCCATTGGTTAATTTATTTTCTTTCTCTCTGTACTTTACTCTGGTTTTTCATTCTAATTCCTGTTTTAATTTCTGTTCTGAAAAACTTCCTGAGAAGGAACCGAGATCTAGTCAAACTAAATGATTTGCCATATTATTCTAATGATACTCAAGCAGGTTTGTGGGTGGGCTTTTTTTGATACAAATGGGGAAGGAAAATTAAGATGGGTGTATGATGTGAGTGCTGGAGAGGCTGGTGCTGATTAAACAGCTGCAAACTTTTGTGATGTGGTGAGCTGTCTCACTCCTGTGGTATGAGACAGCTGGCTCCAGCAGCACCGTTTTTAAAGCGTTTTAACTTCTCTCCATCTGCAGGAAGTGGACAAATGCCTGGCAGACGGTGCTGATGAATACTTGCAGTTGATGAGTCTCTGTGCCCTCGTGATGCAGCAGCTGACACAGAACACCTAACTCCTCCAGCAGGAGCTGGCAGCAGCTTGGAGCTGTTTCAGGGGTGGCTGTGCTTCTGGTAGCAGGGCCCCATGTACCCTTTTTGTATAGTTTTTGCAATAAAATTACTGCTCAGCAGATGAAAATGCTCATGCTGGAGTACTTTTGTTTTCATGTAAGTTCATAAATGACAGGTTTAGTCACTTCCTAGTGAAAGGGTAGGTCAGTGGTAGGCACGCTGGGGTGTAGTGGTACTTGATACGCTGTCTGGGGTATCTGCCTCCAGCCCTTTATGCTCAGCACTTAGGTTACTGTACAGAAATCCCAGGTCCCTTGCAACTACAAGAGCTGAAGCCCTCCCATTTAAGAGGAAATCCAGGCCCCAAGCACTGACATACATTCACTCCCTTAGTAAGCAACACTCCCCTCCCCCAAGAACCATTTACAATTTAAGTGAATATAGAAGTATTTTATTGAACATTCAAACTTCATTAAGACATGTGCAATATGGCAAATTTTACTGGGTTTAACCCTAACTAAGACAATAGTATGATTGCTTGCTTGCTGGGGCTTAGCAACAGGGTCCAGATCACACTTACCACTAATTAAATACTTTATTGAATAAATACATATCAAACAAATGCATTTTAATGCTCTTATAAAAGTTTAGATTTTGAAAGGCCTTTCCAATTCAATCTGAAGTATAAGTACATACAATAAAGGAAGGTAGGCTAGTTTAACATAATTGGCTGATTTTATACAGCACTTATATCTTTTAGTCCATAAGTAAATTATTAAATGATAAAGAACATCTAATACAACCACTTCTATGGAACTAGGAAATAAATTTCTAATAAAGAAAAAATTTACAGACCCCATGACTTTCCACCCAACCCCAACAGTCTAACCCTAAAGTGGATAAAGCCAGTGGCTTTCCCCACAAGAGCTCACGACAAAAAGTCGCTTCGCTTATCAAAAATCTGTATTTCTGATCCGTTATGAGCATTGAGACAAGATTCAATATATCCCCAAAGAAAGAAGCACAATGCACGTTGTGAATCGCCTATTCAGCAACAGCGAGCACTGCATTCAAACCATCTCCTCCCCAGGGATTAAATGAGATCAGCCACATTCATGGGCATCTCCTCCACTGTAGTATTGTAGAATGTCTCAATGTCTCGCAGAATCCTCTTGTCCTCTTCAGTGACAAAATTTATAGCCACGCCTTTCCTGCCAAAGCGACCACCTCGGCCAATTCTGCACAGAACAGAGAACACATTTACACACAAGTTAACTACTCAATTCACTTTTTAAATACTTTAAGTGATCCACTCATTAACTGCTGATCTTTTATCTGCCAGCGGCCAGTTACGCCGTGTACACGACTAGCTGCTAACCATTGTCACATCTGGTTAAGAAAAACTAGCAGTTAGTGCCAACAGTACAGAAGAAGTGTCCATCCTATGGAGAGTAGCAGAGCAGAAAAGGTTACTCTTTTGGCTGCAAAATAAGATCTTTATTTAATGGTTGGTACTGTGGTATGAAGCCCTATCTGTCTCCCTCCCCTCCGTGAGGATTAAAACCCCATACCACATGCATCCAATCCCAAGCACATGGCATATAAAGGTAACATCTTCCAAAAAGATCAGGCTGTTCCTGCATTAATCCAATTGCATCCAGTAGCATGGAACAGCACATGATTTCTCAATTAAAATTCTGTAAAACTGTTTCCAGTGGGAAAACTTAGTATTTTTGTACAAACAAGCTCACTGTTTGGAAACACAAAAGGCTGTCAAACACTATCAATTACAATTTAGTTACACCCACCATCAGTTCTACCTTCCTGCAACTGCACAATGCAGCACCTAGTCATTACGAGCTAAACACACAAAAATGGCTCACAAAACTTAGCAAATAATCATGACAAAAGAAATATATAAATACCGACTCGCTCTTTATTCAAACTGTGCCGCTTACGAATCCACGTCCTAAATTACGTCAACGCCGTTTCTGAGCACCATCTTGTGTCATCAACTGCTGCTATCGACTCCTGTATTTTTTTACATCAAGTAACAAAGCACAGTTTACTTAATTTAGGGACAGTCACTAAAGGCAGTTAACTAAACCTAGGGAAAAAAAACGCAGTTGCTACCAGAAGACACACACCACAGAGGAAAGAATGCCACTGTGGAAGGAGCCACCAAGAGCAAACAAGGCACATACAACACGAACACAGACTTCAAGGAATGAAGACAGTTTTGTACTACTAGTTTGAAAGCATTAAGGGCCAGTGACTGAGCAGCAGCACCTGAAGATTAGCCGGGACCTACAGAGCCAGCTAACAACCCTGCTTTCAAGATGCTATGCCAGTAATAACTTCCAATAATAGCTTCTGTCATCACACTCTGCAACCTAGAGAAAAATGTAGTTCAGCAGCTGGCAGTTTCCCTAGATCTCAGCAATGCGTGGTTTAGCCACTGCTGAACACTTTAACCATCTAAGTTTTCCCACTGCTTTTTTTTTTTTTTTTTTAATTGTCTGAAAGTTCTGCTCCTCCCTCATTTCAGGACCATATTTATGCAAGTCAGGGCTTTTTGTTAAGCCAAAGAGTTTACTTTCTGCTAGTTTTTGTTGTTAGCAGTTACTGTATACATGGATGGATAACGCTCCCATCAACAAAAATGACTAACAGTGAAATAGGTGAGGCTCTGTGCTGATTTCTGTAGAGAACACGGCACTCGGTGTAATATACTGACTAGAGGGCAGAGTGAACTAACCTGTGAATGTAGTTTTCACGATTGGTCGGCAGGTCATAATTTATAACCAAAGAAACTTGCTGCACATCAATGCCACGAGCCTGGAAAGCAATATGGAAGCTTTAATGATCGTCACAGACCTTTGATTGCATTTTTCCTATCTCCTGATTTTGTTGACTAATTTGTTAGTGATGAACTACAACTGTGTAGTCCATAGTGGAGCATAGTCTTTACTCTTCCAAAAGGCTCCAAATAGTTCAGGCTACAAGAACCTTCACCAAGTTACGAAGCTTTTGGCACCAGATTAAAACAAGGGCATGTTCACTAAGAGATGATACTCACCAGCAAGTCAGTAGTGATCAAGACACGGCTTGATCCTGATCTAAACTCTCTCATGATAACATCCCGCTCCTTCTGGTCCATGTCACCATGCTGTAGAGTTAAAAAGAGTTGGAATTATTACAGTTCTAGTTATTACGGTTTCAGTATTCCAGACTGGACTATCCTCTCAGACCAAAAGGATGTATGAAACCCAGCGTCCCTACCTGCTGTGGGAACGAAGCAGGTAGGGATAGAAGGAAACATTTTTCTTTTAGCAGGGGGAACGATAATACAGCACCACACAGCTATATCATAACTTTTCCTGCTTTAACTTAAGCATAGCTCATTAGGGATTATTGTATGTACACATCATTGCAGAAGTTATGTGTAAGTATCAATTCTTACCAGAGCTGAGACAGTGAAGTCTCTGGCATGCATTTTCTCTGTAAGCCAGTCCACTTTTCTCCTTGTATTCAGGAAGATAACAGCCTGTGTAATGGTCAGGGTCTCATACAGATCACAGAGAGTATCCAGCTTCCACTCCTGAACAGAACAAAAATAACAGGAATAAAAACTGAGGTCATGGTCAAATTAGGGCATGCCCTAACATGCATTTATAATTAACATAACCAAATAAACTGGAGGAATACTTGTGGTAAAGTTTCTGCATGAACTGTTGCACCAAATCTTAGGACACAGGACACTGGACATTAAGAAAGAGGTCCACCCTAGTCGTTTTCGATCCAGTGCATCGTTTTTCTTCTTCTTGCATGTACTCTACTAGCATTATTGCAGAAACCAAAGCTGAGCCTCAGTTTCTGCAATTTTAGCACAGTGCTTTAACAAGAAGGTAGGAAAAAAAATCAAGTTTAACTCTCCTAACCAGAAGCACAACTCATACCAACCTCTCTTTCAACATTAATGTAGAATTGCTTGATACCCTCCAGTGTCAGTTCTTCCTTCTTCACCAGAATACGAATGGGATCTCTCATGAACTTTTTGGTCACTTCCAACACATCCATTGGCATCGTAGCCGACAGCAGCACAACCTAGAGAACATTTACTCCATGTCAGCATGTACAACAGATATTAGTTTCAGGTTCATCACCCTCAGAACATTGAAATCAACCTTTAAATCAGTGACTATCATCACCATTATCTTAAAACACAGGTCCTGACCTTCTGCAAAGCCAAGGCAGACAGGACAGCATACAACAGCTTTAATTTAGACAAGGACAGAAACTAAGTTGTCAGTTACTTGTGACCAAGTCTGAAGCCACCATTTCAATCATGCCTTTTTTTTTTTTTACCTGGATGTTTGTGCTCAATTTCTGGAAAATCTCGTAAATTTGATCCTTAAATCCTCGGCTCAACATTTCATCAGCTTCATCCAGAACAAACATTTTGATCCATTTAGGTGCTAAGAAAAAAAGTAGAACATTGCATGAAGTTTCAAGAATACATTAAGTACTTTTGCTAATGTTACTCTCCCTTGGGACTGAGTAGTCCCATACCATCTGTCTATGGTGACAGCAAATCCATTACTTCAACTCTTTCCAGAGGTGAAATTTACACTAATGATTTCTCATCAAAAGCAAAGTTCAACTCATACTTACAAAGGTAGCGTCTGTTTAACATATCAAACACACGCCCTGGAGTTCCAACCACAATGTGTGGAGCTTCAGCCTGAAGCTTCTGCATTTCATTGCGAACATTTGTGCCACCAATACAAGCATGGCATGTTGCTCCCATATAGTCTCCAAGGGCCAGAATTACCTTTTGAATCTAGGAGATAAAAACCATCCATTAGCAACAGCTACTGCTACCATCAGTCCTTTATCACTGTTGCTTACGGACTATGGGCTAGACAAGGATTACACATCGCTAATGACTACAGAAGACTTGCTACTGATTTTGCCCAACTGCTTGTTAAATATTTAAATTGGTCTTCAGGTCACCCTTACTAGTTAGTTAACAAGCAACTCTTTTCCTAGCTCAGTAGATGCATGGAAGGCCTGCAAAGCAAACTCGGACTTTGTACTGTGAATACATGCATGTAAAGTACTTGCAGGAAGCTCCTACAGAGTGTAGAAGCGTGCTGCTATATGCCAGGCTATTAAGTCTCATCTCACAAATGTCTTCCAAGTATAAGACTGACTGTACCATCAGTCAGAGGATAAAAGCCAGCATTACTGATTTATATTAGTGCTAAAAATAAAGTATCCTACAAGCTTTGTTCAGGCACTTCCACTTACTAAAATAGAACACTAAGCCTTGAGGGTGAAGTAAGCATGCAATATAACATTAAGTTGAAAAGACATCACGGATTACAAGAACAAAGAAGTGACTACATGCGCACTGCAGTTTCCACGTTGCACAACTGCACGCAAGTTCAAATAGCTTCCAAAGTCTTGGTTTCCACTCAGAACACTGTACTTGAGTAAGGTGTTTTTGTTTTTTTTTTTGTTTGTTTTTTTGAGATGCTCCCTCAGAACTACACGCAGCATAGGAGCTGATTCCTTCAACTCTGCCCCAGCACACCCTCCATATGCAGCGCAATTTGACTTTTTAAGCAGGCAGAGAACTTATGGGACAGAAGCCAGTTTCATTTCCCCATTACTCAACATAAAGAGGGTTCTGAATGGATATTGGTTACAGCCCCTTAAGAAGTCGGTTTATCGTCTCACAGTTGTGAAACCTGAAACCTATGCAACACACAAGTAGCTTTTGTTTTTTAGCTACACTATCAATACCTGTTGAGCCAGTTCTCTGGTAGGGGCCAATACTAGTGCTTGGGTCTCCTTGAGATCAATCTCCAACTGCTGCAGGATGGAAATAGCAAATGTGGCTGTCTTGCCAGTACCTGACTGAGCTTGAGCAATCACATCATACCCTAAAAAAAGTAGGATACACATTTACTGATCCCACATAGGCCATTCATATTTTGTTTTATTGTATTCCTTTTGAAATAAGTGATCAGCATTAAAAAGTTCTCTCCATTTCAGGTCAGCCCCGAAAGATGGTGTACCATCATCTCACTTGTTCAATAAAGATTAACAACAGGCATCAATATAAAAAACTATTAACATATGCTTTTTTTTTTTAATATTTCCCTTGTTATCTGATATTAGTAATAGCACATGAACTGTTTGCATACCTTTGATGCATGGAATAATAGCTCTCTGCTGAATAGCTGAAGGCTTTTCAAAACCATAAGCATAAATGCCCCTTAGAAGGGATTCTTTTAAATTCATATCATCAAAATTGTCAACAATCTCATTCCAATTGCTCTGCAATGAAGAAAAAAATGTGTTATTGCATTCACCATCCCTCCGCATCAGCGCTCAAGTCCTTCCACGAGGTCATGTGCTCACCTCAATGACACCATCAGGCTCCATTCCCTCGGGGCCGCCATGGTCTCTGCCAGGGAAGAGAACAAGCAGTTGGTTAGCACAACATGCAGAAGAGAAGGGAGCTCACCCCCTGGGCTGCCAAGAGCTGCATCCACACGCCGGACCCCGTGACAGATCATTCCAGCAGGTGCTCTGATGCTCTGCCAACGGCCTAAGCCTGCTGCTCTCCCCACCGCCCGCGATCCGCAGCCCACCTCCCGCAGCCCGTAACGTGATACGAGACAATCCGGGACGATCCGAGCCCTCGCACCCCGCCGCATTTCAGGCTGGTGTAGGGAGGGGTGCAGCGAAGCCAGGCCCCCGCCCGCCCCCCTTTGCAGCGCCCCCCTCCCGAGGCAGCCGCGCGGGGAAATGGCGGCGCCGCAGCGCCGGGCGGGAACGGGGGGGCGCTGCGGTTCTTCCCCCCCCCCCCCCTCCTCCCGCGTCACCAAGTCTCGCGAGAGCTCCACCCCTGGGGTTGCGCAAAGCGGGCGGAGGAAGGCGCCGGGCGAGCGCCCAGAGGGCCGCACCCCCCCCCCTTCCTTTTCGTCTTCCCTCCTCCTCTGAGAGAAAAAAATGGTCTCGCCCGCCGCAGGGCCCTCAAGGTTTGGGGCGAGCCGATGGCAGAATCACGGGAGGGGTGGCGTCTATTAATAAAAAAGGAGGAAAAAGCGTAACAAAGCGCTCCTCTGTTGTGATTATAAGGCAGCGCGGTTAGCTTAAAGAAAATAAAAATAGCCCTTTTTCGGGATGCGTGGTTGCTAAGGAAATCTACAGCGAGAACGCGAACCCTGAGGGAAAGAACTAGATCCCTCGTGAAGTCAGGGGGAGGCGGGATGGAAGCGTCTAGAAGCTGTGGGGGCAGGGCACCGGGCGCCGTCTCGCCGCAGAGCGCTCTTTGGAGCGCCCCCCTCAACGATCCCCTGCGTTTCTTCCCCCCCTGCGCCTCCGCTCAGGCTATGGAGCTTCCTGGCAGGGGAAAAAAAAGGCTCGGGGCCTCTGCCCGCCGCGCCATACCTGCTATAGTCCGCGGAGCCGCCTGACATGTTCCGATCACGAGCGCTGTCCTCAACTGAAAAGGCAAAGCTTCCGCGGCGGCCGCTTTATATACCCGCCCCGCGGCCGGACTCGTTGCGCCTCGCTCTGCGCATGGATATACGCCTCACGCCGCAGCCAAAACCCCACGAATCCCCCCCAAACTGAGGCCCCTTCGCTAGAGATCCCCCTGAACGCGCTGCCTGAGCTACTCCGAGGGGGTCCTTGAGCCCCGCGGGGCCGCGAAGCCGGCGGAGGCAGGGACTACTTTTTCTCCCCCTCTCCTCAGAGCGCGGCAGGATATTGCAGCAGTGGTGGGGTGACGGCGCCGCACTCCTTCCTCCCGCTCCGCCTCCCCCCCCCCCCTTCGCACGGGGTTTCCCATCCCGGCCCCTGCTGCAGCGCCGAAAAGCGGGGGGGGGCGCGGAGCCGGGCTGAGGGGCGGCGAGCGGGGCCGGTGCGGTTCCTCACCACTGCGGTGTTATTTTTAAATAAAAACCATAATAGCCATGATAAAAAACGTGTCTTTTTTTTTTTTTTTTTTTTGGAAATCTGCATGGAAATGGGCGTGATGCGGGGGTGGGGGGCTTCCTTGGGCTCTCTTCTTGCTCCCCACACACAGAAGCGCCCCCCGCCCACACCGTTGTGCCAAGAGAGCCCCAAATTCTCCCTTTTCGCCCGCTGAGGGGTGGTGGTGGTGGGGATGGGGTGAGGTTGGGTGGGGGCCTCGCCGCAGGATGGGGGCAGCGCCGGGGGGAGCGGGAGCTGCGGCGGGAAGGGCCGGGAGGTGAGGAAGGCAAAATGGTGGCGCTGAGGTAACGTGAGGCAGGGTGGCGGGGCCTCCTCTGCCGGGCTCTGAGGGGATAAATCCATCCCGGGGGGTTAAAAATGGATTACATATATATTTTTTTTTAAATGGGATGAAGGCTTCTTTGGTGAGTATTTGTGGGGATTGAGCTGGATGGGTCCACAGGGCACTGCTCGAAATGCGGCACAGCGACCCGCAGCCATTCCCCACATAGCCTTGCCCCTGAAAAACTTGTCAAGAGTTGGAGATCAGCACAACCCAAAGGAAGGCAGCGAGGAAAATATCCCTCTGCTAACTGGTTCGATGGAATCAGGGATCCTGCCCATTGCTTCCGTACTGTTTTAACGGAAAAAAATAGGTTTCAATACACTTACCAGGTTCTGCGATAATATGTTCATTGATATTTCTAATGTAGGCAAATAAAGTAAGTTGTAAGCAATAATTTGTACCAACTGTAATGGGTTTTACATGAGTCACTTCTAGAATTCGTTTCCATAGTGATTATATATGAACAAATGGAGTCGGTGCTTGAAAAACTCGACCCCTTTCCTTGTCTAGAACATTGTAAATTGTCTAGAAATGTCTAGAATATCTGTAAAGATAATCTCCGAGAGACTAAATTACATTAGCTCTTCCCATGGTAGCATCAGCTGGGGCAACATTATCTGTAAAAATAACACCGCACTTGCCAATATCCAAGCGAAATTATATAAATGCAGCTTTGCTGTTGACCCACCATAAAAATTGCAAGTTTTGCCCCTCTCACACTGGACAGAAAGGACTGAGGGATGTAAAGGACTGAGGATATTGCTTGGTTTTGCGATTGTGGCAGCCCCGTGACAGTGACTGGAGACCTTCCTACATGACAGCAGTTTGCCTGGCCCCATAAACGTCTGGTTGTAAAAGCACCAGGATGGGCTGCAGAAAGGGCCCGAAAAACTTAGGGCTAGCACAGTTAAATTTCCCATTAAAAATGACTTTCAGTCTACACTGAAGAACTAATACTACTGAGTATTTTTATTAAGAACTCAGCAGTTATTAAAAAACCCGTAGAATGTAGATACTTTAAAATATTTTATTAGGCCTTACTTTCTTTGCAAAACCGAGTGAAAAAGATTTATTGGCATCTGGGAAACTTAGGAAGGCAATCCATCATCTTCCACAGATTTTAAATGCCTTTTTAATAAACATTTAAGCCATCATCTCAGATACCTGATTTATCTTTTCCTGGAGACAAATTAGCATCAGATTACTTCAGATTAGTTACGTATTCAAACCACTTTGAACATTCTGTTTTGACAGAAGTTAATTTTAAAATAACAAGGTTTTCACAGCTTTCTTTAAGGACAATTATGGAAAATTAAGGATAAACTCTGATTTGCTACAAGTCTTGTTTTATTCCACTTGACATTAGGTGTGGTCTCCAAACTTCATCCCATTTGAAAATAAAATGAAGAAAATGGTTTTTGATCATTAGCTTCAATCAAGGGACACATTTTAAAATTGTTTTTGTTATTTAATATCTGTAGTAACAGCATCTGGGAGTCTCTCAATCCAGTGCCAAGATTTCTTTATTCAATAATTCATATGAATGTTCAACATGAAATTCATATGAATGTTCAACATCAGCAAGTATGGAGAAAGGAATCCAGTGTTTCCTCTAGTGAAAATCATTGACTCATTTCACGAAATGAAAAGAGGAAGGACTTCTGTTTCATTAACTTCAGATAAGCAAAGCTGAACCTGTCCTCTTTGTGTGAGACACTACAGTAAAAATCCAGGATTAACAGACCTGGTCTAACTGTACCAAAGGAAAATTTTTGGACATTGTATACTCTTAAAGGCTGTGTTCCTGAACACACTGTTTGAGAAATACCTCTTTGATTATAGTAGGGCAAACAGCCAATTTGCTTGTGATCTCGTATCTAGTTTGTGTATTTTTAGCCTGGTGGTAGCCATGCTCTGCCTGGGTTCTAACCATGAAGTGTCATAAATGTGTCCGAAGGTCAGATTTTGTCACTGACAAAATCTTGGATTGATGATGGGATTTGTCGTATCCCTTGGCGTTAATTTTATTAAGCTTTCTAGAACAGTCTCAATTGAAAGCTTGCTCCTCAAGGACCAGGTTCATGTTATCATCAGGCAGAAGTAATACCAAAAAGATGCTAGTTTAGTCTGTGCTATTATTATTAGGATCCATGGCCACATTTATGCTTGCACACTTCAGTAGAAGACAAAAGACAATCTTGGTGAATCATGAGATCTTTGGTGGGAATGAGCATAATAATTATGCATTTATTAATATGGGGTAACAGATGGACTAGCTGGTTTAGCAGCTGGGTTTCCAGTCATTATTCATGCAGATCGAAGTAAAGAGTGATGTATCTAAAGACAGCAGTAGGAGTCAACACCTCCTGAAACTGAGCTCTAGTTGAGCAGTCCCTGCTCGTCAGTGTTCTGGCAAAGACAATGTCGCAGTTTGCATTAGGAAATTTCAGAAATCTCCTTTTAGAAATCTCATACCATGATCTGAGCATACCGTGAAACTGCCATGTATTTCACGGGAAACAAGGAAGACCCCAAGTTCCTCTCCTGCACTGAACTCTAGTCGTTGCTGGAGTTCATACCATGTATTTCGTGATTCCCACAACCAGTGGGGCAGAGAAAGTGATTGTGGACAGAGTTTATTCAGTGTAGGCTGTGCTGAGGATCAAGATGACTTGTTAGGGTGTTGTTAGCAAGAAGTAATGTTTTTCAATTCATCATTCCCAAAGGATCCTGCCTAAACAAAAGCATGCTTCCTCGGATGTAGGAGTGGATAGCAGAGATTCTGGAAAGTCTCCAGTGGAGAGAGAAGGTTTGAATTCCAGGAGACCCGTGCTTGTTATTTAACTGCAGTCACAGGGCTTTATTAATGCTAACTTGTGCGTATTTTTCCGTCATTCCACTGAAATTACAATCTGAACAAATTAAATAACAGCAGTTTATAAGATGCAGTGATTTTAATGTTCTGAAAAAGGCCTGGTTTGTATTCTTTAGTATCTTGGGGTAATTTGAAATCCCCATTTTGGTGACGTTAGCACATTAGGCTGCTAGGTTTGCTTTGTCATCCTTTTAAAAAGTCATTTTACAACTTTGTTCTGTTCTGACAGATATTTCTATTCTTTGTAGCTGTAATCAGACTTTTGTTGTGAAATCTCCAGGATGCCCATGCCGAGTGAATTGAAAGTACTTCCAGACACGGAATTTTCTCTCCTAGTCAAAGCTTTCGGCCAGTAAGGAACACTGTCAAAAACACTTAACTGAATTAGGAGCCAAGCACTATGGAAAGCCAGTGGGATTTAGGCAGCTTTAGTCCATTTATCTGTCCCACCCAGAGGACGCTGGGTGGCCAGGACCTTTTGCTGACCAGCTGACTCACTTGTCTGCAACGTGCGCACGGCGGTTTGTGGCTTGTGTTCCCTAATTGCTTCAAGCACAAGTCTCCAAGGGGTGTTCCTGCTTCGTATTTGTATGCTTTGTTTCTTATCCTAAGTCCTCTCGTTGCCAGTAATGTTACTGAGTATTCCCAACTCAAATACTTGAAACAGAAAAATAGATTTTTCTATGTTTTTCTCAGTCATTCAGGCCTCTGCATGCTGTGAAATGTGATGTTCATAGTTCCAGGTCTTGAATTCTGTCCTTGAGCAAGTGATTACATTATTCCTTACTGTTGTTAAGGCTTGTAGTCATGCCCAGGACGTGGCATCAGCTTAACTCTGTTCTCTGGTTATGTAGAGGACTCCCAGGGTGACCACAAGCATGGCATTCTAGCAATAAAATTGAACAGGTAATATTTATTAGGGACTTCCCGTTGACTTTTATTGGAACGAGAAGTTTGCACTTCATTTTTTTCCTCTGTAAAGTGCAGTGACAGTATTTGCCTCAGAGGTTACATGTGGGCAAACGTTTGAAAAATGTGGAGATAGGTAACGGGAAGAGGTTCACACAGTCTTTGATAGAAGCTGCGTGCATTCTTTCGGGGTAAAGTTTGTTCTTTCTCCTGCAAAAGCAAAGAAAGCTAGACAGATTAACAGGTGGCAGCTGCTGATAACCTCCTGGCAGAGTCCTGTGGTTACATTTGTTTTTTAAGGCAATTGGAAGGCGTCTGCACTACCATGAAATAGTGCGTGTCATATACTTCTGTGAGACAGTCTGCAAACAGAACTGTTTTAATTTCTGAGGAAAAGGTAAATTTAACAATATGTGTTTTTATAAAGAAAACATATTTTCTTCTGATACTGGTAAACCATCCATGTAAATTATTTATTCTCATGGTTCAATGTGGAATCCACTGATGATGCTTGAGATTTTTAATCTCTGAGCTGATCTCTGCCATTTCATTTTTGAAACACCCACTACAGGCTGAGCGATGCTCTGTATTTAATTCTGAGTACCTTTCCTCATCGATTTAAAACCCAACACAAAACAGAGTGCTTTTTATGTTCTTACAAGGAGGAACTAATGCATGCAAGCTAAGAGAAAAACTCCAAAATGCCCAAGCAGTTCCTTGTTTTTACAGGGCTATATTCCCAGGATCAGAATTTGTAGATAGACGTCCGCGTGCTCTGTGCCCTGTTTAATGAAGTCGTCATATGACTCTCTTTCCCCATGCTGATTTCTGCCTTGAAACATCAGGCACGCTGCTCTTCAGAAGGATGGCACCGTGCTGCAAATTACAAGGGCCCATCTCAGATCCGTGACAGCAAAATGGCTAGGTGGGGAGCTGATACAGCATCGCACAGAAAGCTGTGCTGTGAGCATCTTACAGCCTTTTGTTGTCAGAATATTTAAAATGCGTACATCTTTGAACAGCAAGAGCAAGATATCACAGAAATCACTTCGTTATTATTTAACAGAAGCCCTTTCTGTTCATATCCAGCCCTGTGTGTCTGCTGAAGTCTCTGTCTCCTTCTGTAGTAGAGCATTTTAACCTCCAAAATGGAGCATTTTGCAGTCTGTAGAGCTTGTTACAACATGTAAACGTTAACAACAAAGATAAATAGACTGTCATTAATAAAATGAGCTATGTAGTTAGAGGTAGGGCCTCAAGGCAAACCTTTATTTCAACAAACTGATAGTTTTCTACAGAGCTTTAATGTTTTTAAGAAAATGGAACCTATACATTTCTGCAGGTAACCGTAGCTCAGATTCCCTGAGCTTTATTTCTGTCAGCAGTACTGGATTAATATGAAATTGTAGATGAGTAGTTTCAGCTTTGTGCCCTTATTTCATCTGCCTTTAAAATGAGAATTATAATCTCCTGTTTTAGAAGTATCCCTTAGACTGTAAACTGTTTAAGGCTGAGGCAGATTGCTCTGTGTGCTGTGCTTCAGCCCTACAGCGCAGTCATTCTGGGTGGGGAGCTGAGGTTCCACCCGGCTGAAAGTTTAAAAAAATAAGTTAAACATTGATATTTGTTTATTCAATTTTGTTTTGTTAATCCTTCTGAGATTTTCTGGAAGACAAGTGTAAATATTCCAAGGTCTTTAACAATATTACAGATGCATGGTATTGTCATAATTGCATCTGAAATGCGTGCCTAGGAGGGTAAGGTTGCCAAGCGGGCTGCCAAGGAACTATCTAGTAACTTTTCCACTCTGTTCTGTGCGGTTTCTTTGTAGGGTTGTGAAGCATCTGTAGGCCAGTCCTTAATTCTAGTTGTTTGTGCTGTAACCCATTGCAGAATGCTATTACATTTTATTTTGTGTGCTGATTGAATACCACCAGATACAGCAAAAATCAACATGTAAGGTGCAATTCATTCTTTTATTTTCAGGTTGCGCCCAAGAACAGCTGCCCAGATTCTCCCAGGATCCACGGATGCAGGCACAGGCAGGATGCAGGTGATCACGTTATTTTAGCTCGGAATTACTGTGGTGTTTCTTGTACTAATCCAGGGCATGCAGTTCAGCATTTCTGTCACAGCCGTTGGCAGTGACCAGAAACCTTTGTTCTTCGCACAGCAGGAGACAGAAAGGAGAGCTCATGTTGAATTACAGAAATATATTGATTTCTTTATTCCTTGCGTGTCTGAAAAGTGATTAAGTTATAATTTACTAGCATTTTGTAATAAGAAAAGAAAATACAAGTACTGCTATTCAAAGTCATTTTATCTTGTGCTAGATACTTTAAGAGTTTTTGGCAATAATTGTTTCTGAGTCTTATGCAGTTGTTTGTTTTTTTTTTCTAACATATTCAGCCTTTATTTGTAGCACATTTTGCTGATTAATTTAAAAGAGAGAAAGTTAGGAAAATCCTAATTTCAAAGCAAGTGGATGTTATAGCTATTCAATAACCACTCAGTTACTGGTGCTTTTAATTTGCTTGCTCGTTTGTCTTCTGTAGCTTGTGTTAACCATTTCCAAATATATTCTCGTATATACTTTTACATGGATTGCAAGACTACAGGATCTTGCATAACATTATTCCTTTTGCTTTAGCAGGGATTTAACAAGCAAACCAATGATTTTCATTTATGTGTTATTAATAAAAAAAGACTCAGTTACAAAATATTTACAGCATTCTGGACTTCATTTGGATAAAATGTTTTGTGTTTTTTAAACTTAGATTTTTTTCTCTTTTTTTTTTTTCACATTTCTGTCAAAAAAAAGCTGAGTATCACAGAGATGAATTTACATAGCTTATCTTTATTACACAAAAGGAGTTGTCTGGTTTCCTTTACTATTATTCATTTGCATTGAATTCAGCTCTTTGAGGAATACAACTTTGTTCCCCTTGGGAACATATTTTTTCTAAAATCAATCAGATCAGAATTGTGTTTGTTAATTTACCTCACATTGGAATTGTCTTTGTTAATTTAGTGGCCAAAACAAACTGCATATCTTTATGCAGAAGGAGAGAGAGAGAGAAAAGTGAGAAGCATCAAGGACTGCTGCCTCAGAGCTGCTGTTGCCATAGAGCTACTAACGAGAAAAAAACTGCAGCATGGATTTCTTCTGCTGCTGAAGGTAAGATGAGGGCACAGCAAAGGCTGTAGGAGGGAGGGGGAAGGGAGGCAGAGGGAGGGAGAAGAGGAAGAAAGTCTGCGTCCTTGCTGTCTAAAAAAGGAAATTCAGTTTCAGTGTACATGAGCAGAACTGCTGGTGCAGAAGAACAAAGCTATCTCAGTTGTTTAGGGTAGCAAGAGTGATGAGCAAGCAAGCGCATTCCCTTGCTTTCAGGAGGAAATGCTGCAAAGAAAGGAGAGAGAAGAGTGATTATCAGTTAGAAAATACTGCTGCTTCAAGATACCTGCTTTTTGACACTGCTTTGGCATTAATATTGTTCCCCTGGGTAAAGACAGCTGTAAAAAAAATAAAAATCAGGTAGATAAGGAAGAAGAAAAACTAGTGCTGAAAAATTTCAGCATACACTTAGGAATTCTCTCTGTATTAAAACATGTCAGTTGTTACATTCAGCTGTGCAGTACTGTGAGGCCTTTCAAAGTGCAAGTGCAATTATATTTTCTAAGGTGAGATTCTTATGATAAATTGATATTTTATCAATCTTTAATTCTGAATGCAGAACTGACACCAGACCTGCTTTCTGTGGAAACTTTTGATCAGGGTGAGATATGTAGGCCAAGACTCTCCATGCTTTCTCTAGAATTATCTACAAAACACTCATCCCAAAAGCTGCTGCTGCTGTTTCTACATTTGTTTAGCCTGTCACATCTTGCAGCTTTTTGCTTTAATTTTAGTGTTCATTCTTTCAGTCTCTTTCTGAGATAACTTAACCAATGTGCCCTGCCCAGCAAACCCTGCACACCTGCCATGTTTGCATAGCAGGACCTTAGAGGGATACTAAAGGCAGCAATAACACTGAGTGTCTCGGTTATGTTGAAAATAGTATGTTGATATTGCTCAGCCAACTGATTGCTGTATTACTGGGTATGCTTGGATAGAGCAGCCTTTCCTTTGCAATTTTTTATTTTTGTACTTATTGCCACTTATCAAATGTTTGACCATTTCTCCTGGAATTTTGTTTGAAGGTTGAGTTAGAGTGAATTTCTCTGATAGCAGCCTGTTAGCTTGATCAAGATTCATCAGTTCAGGTTGTAAATAAATAAAAGTACAATTGGGATTCTGAATTTTGTTAGCAGTACAGTATCTCACTGTGAAATTGTTATTCCTTGAGATTATAGCATTTATACATGGCATTTCTCAGCTGTGAATGACACTAGGATAGCTATATTGATCATGAATACATCAGTTGCCATTTCAAAGGTATGTCATGAGGAATTGGATGTGTAAGTGTATTTTTTTTGGAGTCAGACTCATTTTGTGAGTCACACTCATTTTGTCAGTGTCATAAGCTGCAGACAGCTTATCTGCAGTCTTTGGAACCATTCTTTTTACTTACTGTAGTCCCCACTGCAGTCAGTGGTTGATGACATCCTGTTCAGTTTTGCATAGGTCTCTTGAGCCAGCACACAAAAGTCAAGGCTTAATCCATGATTGTGGTAATCCAGGTGACAAGGGTTTAGTCATCTTCTGCTCCAAACAGTTGCTCATATCTTATATCTGGAGTGAATAATTTTGTATATGTCTGAGTTCCACAGAGCATTAGCTTCTGCATTTCAGGAAAGTTCACTCACCTTGTGGACCAGTTTGGGTTCTTCAGAGATCTGAGATGATGCTTCAGCCAAGTATGACCCCATATAATAAAACCCTGTGTGTTGGGTAACTATTCAAGAAGGAATGGATGATCCTTATACAGATAAAATTTAGTTGCTGTAGATAAATATTAGTGGAAAGTTATTGTTGCAGTCTTAGATCAACTTAATGTAGGTTGCATTGGCAAAAACAGGTAGCCAGAAGCAGTCATGTTGCTAATTGACAGATTATTCTCGTATGTTTCAGGTAATTATCTCTTGCACATACTTGGTATATTTATTGCCACCATCAACTGGAACCAAAGTATGTATTTACACTGAAAAAGAGAAGAGCTACAGCAGCGCTGCTACACACATGTTGTGGCTGATCAGCTGTGTCCAGTGTGCAAAACAAAGCGCAGGTGCATTACAACTGCCTTGTTGAAGCTACTCCTGTGCTAGACTATGTAAACTACAACTAACCAATCTATCAGCTCTAGAGGAAGTTTCAAAGTCTTCTTGGTTGTCTTTTGGTAGAAAAGGGACTTTATCTAAAGGTAACCCAAACAAAGGGTTGTTTATAAGTCCGTTAATCTGTCTGCACATTTGTACGGAACTCTGAGGAAAAAGGAGATCTTGTACTTTGTGCTTGTTTTTCTGCTTCTTCAATTTGGTTTATTTTGTGGGAATGGTCAGGAGAAGAAGGAAGTATGACAAAACATTGCCCAGAACACTCTAATTTCTGTATTTGAGCCAGGAAAAAAAAGCAATTAAGCCACTAGTGCCTCTGTGATTATTGCCAGTGCCTGCACCAGTTCCCAAAACATTTCTAAATGCATGAGCTGTTTTTGAGGGTTAATGCTGCCCATAATCACCTTTTTCTGTTGTGCAAGGAGGTCCTGCACTATTCGGTGTCCAACTCCCTTTCAAGTAATAGTGTTTCTACACCAAAGGCACTAGCTGAGCGCTCCAAGGCTTGATTTTTAGACATGCTGAGCACTTACAAAGCTATTTAAAGTTAATGGGAGTACTGGTTTCACAGCACAATTTAAAATTAGGCCTTTGTGCTTAAACAAGATTTTTCAGTTTGGGGGAATTCGGACTGATTATTTAAACAGTCTTATGACAGCTAGACACCTTCTGGAACTGATTCTTCTTTTTCTTTATGGAGCATTTTGTCAATACTGAATTGATTCCTGGGAAGTTGTGTTATGTTGCATTATATCCCTTGATTATTGTTATTATTATTTTTGGTAAGCATTACTAGTATTTTAGTTAATACACAGCTAGTGGAACAGCTGGCACATAGGAACGAAGTGAATTCAGATATAGTAGATTTACTTTTCTGTGATGCTTTATGGGATTAATCTTTTTTTCCTACTAAGTTGAATGGCAACTTTGAATTCACTTCTGCTGAAATGCTTAAGGGTTAGAGAGAAATAATGTTCCTGTATCATTTAAATTTCTTTACATGTGTCTGGTGGATTTTTCAAGGTACTGAACAGTAGTGTTTTGGGCATGTAGGTAAAAATATTTCTTTCATTGTGCTATGGATCCCATGTTTTGTTGATGACCATTACATTTCAGTAGTACTCCGTTGTTATTTACCCCAACTGTTTTTTTTCCTGTGGTAATCTAAGTTTAATTTAAAAATGCCCTCCCTGAGTAAAAGGTATACCCTCACTCATTCCCTGCCTGACTCAGTTTTGTTTGTTCACTCCCTTATTTTTTGTTCACACAACTATTGTTTAATTTCAAGGGAAGTGGTGTACTAGGTCTCCTTTAATGAGTGTTTGCAGTGGAACATGGAGGGTCATCCACCATATTTGTACAGTGACATCTCATAAAAGATGTTTTGGGTATCAGTTTTACACCAAATGCACTTCTTTTACATGCATCTGGATTCTGTCAGGAATTCTTTGTGACTCACTTTGAACTGAAACAGCAAGGTTGGTAGTTCACGGTGTGAAACCATCAGTTTAATATCTGGTCTTGAAATCACAGCTCAGCAATGTGTGATCTGGCATTTGTGGCAGAAGGGATCACAAGATCAGGTTTCTGTGATCTGTTATTACATACTGAGACGAGTTACTCCTTTAGAGCTTATGTTTGAGTTTTCACTGAGCAGCAGATTGAAACCAGTTCAGTAGCAGCAGTAATTTTAGTATTCATTGTAGCAAGATGCCTTACCCAATTAGGAAAACTTCCACTCTTTCCTCCTTAAAGCAGCCTTCCTCTTACTTTAGAATGCAGTAGAAACATTGCTATTAATTACATTTTACCAAGACAACTTTGCTTAAAGCATAATTAAAGCTGTGGAAGCTGAATTATACAAATCTTGTTTTTGTAAACATGGCAGAATCTAGAGTCGTGTGTGAGTAGCTGGTTGTGGAACTGAAAATATCTGTCTCCATATATATATATATATACGTATATTTTAAGAATACTTGAGGAATCTGAACTTCAGATTTGGTATGGCTCTGTCTATACATCAGTGACCATGTCATGTTGCCATTCCTAATTGTCTACCCACTTAGACCCATTTTATCCTCAGAGCCGTAATTTCTGAACTGGGAGCAATTATCTTGCTGGCTGGGAGACTTAAGAAAAAAATGAAAGAAGTAGGTTCTTACATCTCATCACATTCCATTATTCACTGTTAATTCCCACAATTTTCTATTGTTAGGTGCCTGCACATCTCTCTCCCCTGGCTAGTTACACGATGGGAACATAGCATTAGAGGATGACTGGAATTGCAGATTGTGATTAAAAGGTCACGTCTGAATTATAGCAAAACCCCAGCAGGCCACTGAAATTAAAGCTGGGATTTTTTCTTGTCAGTTAAAATACGTATTTTTGTCTCATTGCCGCAGATGGAATGAACAAGAGAGAAGAGAGTAGCAAAATGGCCATCAGGTGGCTCTGGTTCTCAGCAGTATCACGAACAGGCTTAATTCAGACATATTTTCACACCCTAGACTCCCATGTCCAGTTGTTTATATCAGGCACAATGCGTTTTTTCTGATGCAGGACTAGCTATTATTTTTAATTTTTATATTCATGAAATTACAGCACTATTCATACACCTTGCAGACGATAAGTGACTGGCGAGCTTTTTATGCGCATTTGATTGAGCTTAATGTTTAATCCTGGTAGCACAGATGTGGTGTTTGATTTGCAGTGTTACTAACACAGAAGAGACGCTGAATGGTGAGCCTTTCCTGGCAAGCACAAAACCCTAATTTGGGGATCGCATTTGGGGATCAGGGACTTTACTGCAGCAGAAAATCTGCCATCTGCTGGCCGAGGAGAAAAGCACTTGTTAAGCGTTGGAGTGCACTGGATGAAGAGAGCTCCAGTGACAGCAACAGTAGGAGAAACTGGTAGTTTTGCAGAGCTTCTCAGCAGCAGGTCTGAAACAAGCCGGGTCAGTAATTTTCTGACAGCATATTTTTCCATTAGAAAGTACTGTTCTGTCACAGTTAAAACCTTCTGTGGGAGCATGTCAGTGAGAATTGGAATGTTCCATCCTCAAACTGTCAGAACATACTGTTTCAAAATGTTTAGACTTGTGCACTGATTTTAGTCCAGAATGATATTTTTTTTCAAGTAATGATTTTTGTACGTTATAAAAACAAGAAGTCAAAATTGAAGCTGACTTCTTTGTATTAAACATTAATGAAACCTCTCGTTATCACTACGCTAAATTCAAGGCAGTGAAGAGTCCAGGTTTATATTATCCTGCTCTGGCCACTCAATCTCTGCTTCACGACTTGTGGCCATGTATCCATGGCTCAGCAGAGAGAATATGCTAAGGCTCTGTCTTCTCATTCTTAAAGAAAAACTGTTCAGAACTTACACTCTTTTTAATAGTATAGCATATGCAAAGAATTCTCATTTATCACCAGAATTATCCTAGTCAATATTCAAGAAAAAAAAGAATAAACCAACATAACTCTAAAGACTTTCCTTTCTATAATTCTATAAATTTAGTACTTGTGATGTGCTAAAAGAAAAAAAGATAGACTTTGCTTTTTATGCTGCAAGGAAAGGAATGAATGAAAAAATTGCAGGATTAGATTAGCAATAGATCTTGGAGTTCGTAAGCGTTTCTGATCATATATCACCTGTCTTGACAGATAGTTCTCTAAGATATACCTATATGGTGGCCAATTAAACTGTATTAAACAAAAGTTTAGATGTAACCAGACTGAATTTATATTCAGAATGACATTTTTTAATTATGACTATCATGACTTCTTAAAGACCATTTTAGTGTGGCTTTTAATGCAATTAATTAGAGAAAAAAAAAATTGCTTGTGCAAAATCATACTGATACTTCCTTAATGAAGTATCAGCATTCAGTATTAGCAGATAGGCAGAGTTCTGCTCACAGTGTGGTTACCTACCACTTGAGCTAGGGAAATAACATGTCTGTTTACATCTGGAGGAACCAGGCCCAGGAGAGGGGAAGTGTGTTTACGATGTCAGGGAACATTTAGATGCAGAAAGTATGAGTTCAGTTCTGTGATTTGTAGGGGTCTGCCCTGTCATGATTAGAAATACCCTCCTGCAGAAGACTTTTTGCCTTTTTTTTCCCCTTTTGCTTTTACCTCCAGTTTCCAGTTACCATTTGTAGCACCTGACCTTTTCAATAACTTTTTGTGTGACTGCGTAGTGTTTCTAACTGGTGAACTGATCTGGCATTAAATCATTTCTCTGTCTATTTATTGTGGGGTGATTTTTTCAGCTGAGTTATTGGATCCATACACAGTGAAAATGCATTTTAATTTGTTGGAAATATTTGATTTTTAGTTAACGTATTCCACCAAAATCTCAGACTTTGATAGATATTCAGAGACTGGGCTGAATTTTCTATTCCAAATTAAGCACACCCACAGTGGAAGAAGGTAGACAAATTTTAGATAACTGAAGTGTTTGTGGTTCTGCCATCTGATCTGTAATGTTTGTGCACCTCTGCCACCTGAAAATTGCACTCAGCAGTGCTGTGCAGTTAACATACTATGCACAGAGAATAACAGAACGGCTTTATTGCGGATTCTCTCAGCTTTCCCCATTACCTTATTCAGCAGAACAGCCTGCTAGTGATGGACTGCTGGCAATATTACTTTGATTCAAGAAACTGACAGGTGAAACAGGCTCCTTTATTTTATTTTGTTTTTTAAAAGATACACTTCAGGAAATCAGAGAAATATTATTTCAGATATCTAAGAAAGGCATCCTGGCACTACATTAGCTTGCTTTTGTTTCGCACATACTGAGATTTTTCATGTAGTTTCCAATTTTTTTGAGTAATTGTTTTAAACCTAATATAGTGAGAAGTGATGCAGTGGTTGACTGTGTGCTTCCAGCAATGTGAGGCAGGCGAGATAGTCGTGGTTGTAACTTCTACAGCAGCAGGCTGTTGACTTGCCTGGTCCCTTTGCTAGACTGGTTCTGAATCATTGGTGCCATGCCTGATTTATGTTTTTGTCAAATATGCAAAAGATATGCAAACTCAAAGTACTTATATATGGTCTTAGGTCCCCAGAAGTGCTGGTGACCTACTTGAGTATCTTAGCTAAAAGAACAGGAGCTTTTGCCTCTTAGATCTTATAAATCTCAAAAGGCAATAATTTTCTGTTTTTCTCTGTATCCCTTCTAGAGAGGATCCACCGATACTTGAACTATGGTAAAGCATCTGAAAGATCAAAGCTCGTCTCTTCATTTTGGGGAGGTGCTGAGATTTCTATTGTAGGACTGGTATTATCTACAGCAGAAGGCAAGAGATCCTCATTTGTGAATTCTCGGGGAAAGCTAGAAGGAAGTGATGGGTCCATAATTGTTTTCCAGGGGGTTCCAGGACATCTGGGGAGAGGAGATTCCGGGCGATCTGGCAACCCATCAAGGAGATCTACTGGTTCTGCAGGAGTACCAGTTTCCTTTCTTGTAACCTCTGAGTTAACCAGCTCTGATGCTGTTTCAGCATTGAGTGATGGGAAGGTTTCCTTTTGATTAAAAACCCTTTCACTGGATTCCTCAGAAGATTCAGATTTGGGATGTTTATGCTTACCATTTTTACTGTTTTTTCGATGCTTACACCCGTGGTTGCTTCTGTGCCCACAGTCAGTTTCCTGCCTGTGCCTTCTGGCAGACTCATCATCCTTTTTAAACCCATGCCCGTGTTTATGCCCGTGTTTATGCCCGTGTTTATGGCCGTGTTCACCTTCACCTTCTTGCTGCTCTCCATCATCTTTTGTTACTTTGCCAGGTGCTTGACTTTCTTCTTCATTTCTATCAGATGATGGAGCTTGACCCATCTGTGGTAGCGCAGCAAAGCTTCGGAAAGGAGTGAATCCTGGAGGCCTTCGTAGAAGTGTACTCTGAAAAACATTGCAGTATCAGCTGTGTTCGTTACATGAACAAGAGCAAGAGCTCCAGACTTGGGGAATTTCTTGGGGAAAGACTGAATGCCTGGTGAAAACATGAGTTTTGTTTCTGAAACAAAGTGTCTGATCCTTACTTATCTAACTGCAAATCAGGGTTGTTTAGTAGGAGCTAAATTTGAAAGATGTTAAGGCTACAATATTTTAATGGAAACAAAAGAGAGCCATTTATTAGTTGATATATAATGAATGAATAGATAGCGATGAAGGTTCTGAGCAGAGTGAAGTTGCTGAATATGAATGCAGGTTAATTAGGTTCACTTTATTCAGTATGTCTTCTTGATCAGGGAGCATGGGGATCCCTGGATTTATTTAAAAACAAACAAAAACCTGCAATCAAATACATTTTTGGCAATGAATTACAAATAATAATTAAAAGAAGTTGATGGGGCTTAATACTTCAGAACTTAAGTGATAATGCATAGGAGCAGTCAACGGACAATGTTCTCACTGCTCTGTTGCCTTTTTTTGTATTCCTGTAATCACTGTGTTGTCCACTGTCTCACGTTACAGCAAAACTGACTTTGATGTCACAAGCTGCTGAGGTTAGGGGGTGAGAGGGAAAGTGTGGCATTGCTGAGGTCTTTAAAGGAACAATGAATTCCTTTATTTTTGGTACAAAGTAGGGGATCATTTGGCATGGGGAAATACTTTAAAGTCTTTGTTCTATTCTCTTCATTACCAATTATCATAAGTAATCATACCATTGGCTGGCCTTCAGAGCAGTTAACCTTGGCAGAGGTTTTATTCTCCCATGGGACCACATAAATTTGTGCATCACAGTACAATAGTGGCTGTTGACAAAACAAAAAAAAATCTTAAGGCAACAACAGAAAAGAGGAGTGCACACAAAAATATTAATTTTTAATAATACTTTTAAATACTAGAAATTTTACTTGGATACCAATGAAATCTGTCTTACTGATGGAGAGGTCTGTATTGAGACAGATAACTGCTTAGCTTTTTGAGGTTATAGGATGCATCAGCTTTGGATTGGAGATTGGATCTTAAAAGACTGGAGACTGGATTGTTCATGCCCAGCACTTTTGGAGCATTATTTAATCTTCAAGATATTCCTAAAAAATATTGTTTGATGATCATATTACCTCTACTAAAATTTCAGGAAATTGGGGAGGAGGAAGGAGAAGCAATTTTTTTTTCTAGGTAATGCCAGCTGTACTAACAGTTTTAACTCTCGGAGGTAAGCACTGTTCATATGGTGGGAAAAAGAAGTGGAAATAAGGCTTTTCTTTCTCAAATAGCTCCTGCACCAATGCTTTCCAGGCCCATCAACATTACTTTCCATTGTCTGGAACAGATTTTCAAATTATCAGCAGCACATACTCCAGAAGCATAATTCCTTTGTGCACCAGTAACGCTAAAATCTCCAGCTTTCCTCAGCTGAAAGTGCCACAGGTTCAGGAGCACTGCAGTCATTTCTTACTGCAATAGCCTCCTTTCTTTGATTCTTTAGTATCATAATAAAGTCCCTTTTGCTTTACAATGAGCACTACAATACTGCAGTTGGAGTGACTCAGTTTAAGCTTCATGTTTTACTGCCATTGTCACTGGTTTGGAGTTAACAAACACCCGAAGGTATCCTTGTTGAAGCAAAAATTTACTGGGAGAGGTAACAGGAATCAGGATCAGATTTAAGTTTACTTCGTGTGCTTACCAGTTCCTGTGCAAAGGAATTTGTCCATTAGGAACATTACAATTGGCAACATCCTCATTACTTACACTGTTGGTTGTGGCTTCACAGTTTTCATGAAGCTTTTCAAACTCATTCTTTGAACAGTTTGTCTTCTGGACTCTAAATATTAGATGGTAGATTTGTCCTGCAACCACCTGAAAAATCAGCAAGAAGGCTTTCTGTGGTAAAGGCATTTTTATTGAAAAGGGTTCAGAGAAAAGATGGCTTTCTACAAGCTTATACTACTTGTAATCTATACGACCTGACCCCTGGGACAACATATGTTAAGAACGATATTAAAATATTTGACAGCAAACCTGTCTGCTTCTAATCAACTCATGTATTTATTCCAGTTCCCATTCTCAGAAATTCCAGCATAGTAACTGTAGGAGGGAGAGAGAGGTCAGAATATCGGGCCCACAGTTTTGGCTTTGTTTTATTGGATGCCTGTCGTAATTTATTAATAACAAATGAAATCATTAGAGACACTACTGCGGGGAGCCAAATATGATGTAAGAAGAGTTGAATGTTAGTAAAATGAAGTGCGTGGTGAACAGGCTCAGTTGAATATAAATGCTTTTGCCAAATGAATTAAGGAGAGAAACCTCATTGTTTGAAGAGTGTGCCTGGTACAAGCTGTCTTAGTATTTTTACACAGCCTGAGATAATGTATCTTGCTTTAGAGACAGCAGGAGAAACATGAAATTGTCTTTTTAAGTCCCTTTTTAAAAATTATGTGTGTTAATATTGATCATGATGTGAAACATGAGAAGGAAAAATGTTTAAATGATGAAAAGGCAGAATTGTTATTAGTAAGATAAGTTATTTGGAAAAACTTATGTAGGCTTCTAGTGCATTCTCCAGTGGTACTGCTCATGCTCATGACAAGATCTTAAGAAAGTATTTTCTGAACTTCTTCACTGTTTTATCTTCAATTATTTCCTAAACTTCTATTTTGATATGTTTGGACAGTAAAGTAGGCAAACAGAAATGCTGACCAGTATTATCCTCTTGGTATCTTGTTGTTTAGCTGCATTTATCTGTGTATCTCGTTATGCACAGATGTTTTCTTGTGAGCCTAGTTGGAGTATTATTAGCAGCAGAATTAGTGTATGAAATAACAGATTTATGAGGGGAATTGGAAAGCCCCATTTCTTGGAGCTTATAGCTACTGTAGATGATGCCTAAAATAACATACAGAGTATTGGTGTTGTGGATCAAGTGAGTAGTTTTGCCTAATAAATCTTTTCTACTTTTAAAAAGTCTATGGAGTGTCACAAAGGCTGATTAAAAGGGGTACTGATACGGAAATCTGATAGGCAGCAATTATGTTTAAAGAAAAGAAATCAAGGACTGGAGATGTTTCAATCCAAGCCAAGGTGGATTAAATTTCACCAGCAAAATTGTTTAGATCCCTCAGTTACCATGCATATCAAAATATAAAGATAAATATTACTTGAAATTGAAATATTAACGTCAGCTAACACTCAGCTCAGACCAGTAACACTGCCGGGTCTGTTCTTCATTTCTGTGGCATATGGAGAATCAGTTCTAAAAGGAAGAGTGACTCCCAACCTGCACTGTTGCTGATTCTATTACTCCAGCTTTATAGTAGAAGTCATCGTTGGTCTCTGAGTTGTACTTCTCCATAGAAACCTTCAGCAGTTCCTTCAGTTCTGGACTGTCATTGGGGATAGCCCTTGGACAACCAGCACAAATGAGAGTGGGAGGATTTACCATGTCTTCAGCTGCAAGAAACCAACAGATTTCAAATCTAAGGAACAGAAGTTTCAACATAAATAGATGTAGGCTGGGAAAAACAGTTATTCTTAAACCCCTGCCTTCTGGCAAACTTCAGATTTGAGTCTATCAAATTAAGCCAAAATAGATTTGCGTTTTATATGGTCAACATTATTATATCTTGGCTATCTCAAAAAGCACATAGTGTCACATTGGATACGTAACAGAAAAACAAGAATTGTGTTTACTGACTGCAAATAGCTAGCAAATAAAGGCAGGGAATAGCTACACGTATGGAAGAACCTGAAGCAGGGAAAACAAGTGGTGCATGATACTGGCAATTAATGGGTGCGTTGAAGAATATCATTATAATTTATGGGAGAAAAGCAAACCAATGGGTAATGGGTGAGAATGCAGCACTTCCTGCATAGAGTAACACTGTACTCCCTGTTCTAAAGCCCTGAAGCTGTCACAATCTGTGTCCAAATAGATGGCTACGGGAAAAAGTGACAGTAAGAAACCATCTGGGGGTTTGATTGTAATGAACTTAAAATTCTAAGTAGCTTACTTACCGGGGGAAAAGAAGACAACCTCTAATGTATGAAATTTAAGTAAAACTGTGCAGTATGGAACAAATAATGGTAGTATCGATAGCTGAATTACCAATTTTGGACAATATCCTAATGTCCCCAGCTCCTTTGCCTTTCAAAAGAATACATTAGAGCTCTTCGGAAGGTTAGATGGAGTTACTTATTTAATGTGATTTTAACTTGGTTGTGTCTGTGATAGAGAAGGAATTAATTTTTGTAGGAAGTAATACTCTGAGTTTGTATCTGCTGATCTGTAAATGAGAGTCAGCAGCCAGCTCCATGTCATAGCAATAGGGCAGTACAGAAATGATAAAATAAAACTTTCATTTGCATATGAGATAGTTGTAGGAAGTCAAAAACATTCCATGGTAATACTTCATTAAGAGGCGGTGCCATTTTATCTCAGACTAATTGCTTTCTCTTGTTATTATCTGTTCTTATCACTTGCATTTTTATCTTTTTTATGACTGAAAAACAATGAAATTGTAGAACTCTCAGAACTGATAGCACCAATTACATACCTGGAAACTTGCACTGGCTTGCAACGTCTACAATCTCTGCCTGAATGCTTTCATAAGCTTTGGCATCACATTTACCTATACGCTGGAATAAAATTAAAAAAAGGTCCTTATTATTTAGAAATAATGAACAAGCTCACATCCTAATAGCTTCTTGCTAACGAAGTCAAGCATACTGCTGATAAATCCTTCCTTCGATATCCTGGAAGCAAGCAGCCTGACAGACGATTTGCAAAGCCAATAAATGGTCAGGGTTTAAAAAGACCGCTCAGAGAAAATAAAACCATAAAGGAGAAGCTGAAGAAACTATTTGTATGTATTCCAAAGAAAGGGAGAGGTTTACAAACCAGAATCCTGTTTTGTGGAGAACTCACTGGAATTTGTCTCAAACTGTAAAAACCAAAAGGAAGATTACACAACTATTAAATCAAACACTACCGAGTTTCTGGGTCTGCTTGTATTCATCCCAGTGCTCTAAGGGAATTGTGGTAGATGATGTGCTTAAGATTGCCGTGGTATTTTTTTTATTTAACTGGAAGAAAAAAAATGTGATCCTGTTCTTTTTTACATGTCATAAACCCATAAAACTTATGTCTGTACCCTTCAAATTATTTGAAATTAGAATAAGGAAAGAATTAAGGGGCATGAATACATCAAAGGGAGTCGGGTTTATTGTTGTAGACAAGGGTTGTATTTTGTAGATTTGTCAAAGTTCTTCAAAAGGATCGACAAAAGTGGGTAGAGACCTGCCTTGTTGATAATGTATGCTTATGTTTTCAGAGAAGTTTCAACGAAATCTCTTATCAAAGACTCTAAAGGAAAGAAATTAACTGTAGAATAAGAGGAAAGGCCCTTGCAAGGATAAATAACCAGTTAAAATACATAAAACAGCATAGGGCTAATGATCAGTCTCACAGAGAAAGGAATTTAAGAGCTGGGTGGCACAGGGGTTTGATCTGGCAGAAGGAAATTAATGTAGAGAAATGTAAAGGGGCGCACATGGAGAAACCCATCCTAACGCCATGCTAGGCGCTGAGCTGGCTGTTGTGATTCAGGATCTTAGGGCTAAGATATTTGAAAATGTCATCCATGAAAATGTCTACCTTGTAGTTTATAGACAGTTACCTATAAACCTGGATTTAATCTTCATTAGATAAGTAAGGCTGTAAATACATATAAATAAGTATTTGAGTCAGAGCTCAACCATTATTTTTTAAGATATTTTTGTGATAAACAGGTTTTGAAGATTACTTACGCCTTGAGAAATGGTTTTGCACTCTGTAGTTAACTCTTGAAATTGTGCCTTGGAGCAATTAGTCTCCTTGATTTCATATTTGATTACGTAATTCCATCCAGCTACCACCTGGAACAGATATTTAGGAGATATGTGTTATGTAAACTAATACAAACTCAGAAGTTAAACTATGAAATTCAATCAGCAAAGAAAACAACTCCACCCTTTTAGAATCACATCAAGCCATACAGTGATCATGGCAAAAACAAACCCAAAAAGTGTTGTCCTTGTGATACAGGAAGTAAACAAAGTCATGTAGTAATTAGAAATGCAGTTTATGTTCAGATCCTGCTCCTGGCAAGCCTGCAGCCTTGTAATGCATGGTTCCATGCACTTTCCTCCCAAGAATCTGTTCCTTATTACTCCCAGTGACGGGGAGTTGCTCTAGATGGATGACTGCACTAACGCAGCTTGGCAGTTCCCATGTTCCTGAGTAGGTGACATAGTAAAATAGTACGTGCATAATGTAACTTTACACTGCTGGCACCGTTTGTTATTGAGTGTCCTGCATTTGTCATCTACTTGTAATTCTGTCTGCTTTGGGCTTTCTCCCCTTTTCCTTTTTTTTGTCCAGATTTTTGACCTCTTTCCATTTTCCTCTTCAGGAAGCAGTTCTGTTTCCCTCACGGTGGCTATTGATCCTCACCCATGAAATGTCTCCATGTCACAGTGTTGTGTCAGGTAGTATTGGATTAAAAAAAGGGAAATAAGAATCAAATATAGGTGCTTTCCATCACAGATCAGTTAAAGTAGAGGGCTCTGACTAGTCTCTGTTGGCCAGAAATTACTTGATAGCTTAATTTCCAGCTGCTGAATTGCAGTCTCTGTGACATTTGGTCATATGGCTTAAGTGTTGTGTAAGCTTGTCTTTCAGCTAAGAGGATCATTGCCATCAGTAAATAAAGGGAGAACTGTGAATTAAATCATGGGTCAAATTGACATGAGACTAGAAGATGCTTTTTGGCTAAGCAAATATGTACGCCTTCAAAGAAAATGGTTTGTAGCTGGTGTCAGGTTATTATAAGCTAGTTAAAAAACAAATTAGAGGCTTTGCTTTCCAGCAACATCACACCAAGAGAGCCTTTCATGGGGAAATAACTGTTGCATGGAATACTAGATAACAAGGAATTTCTGCAACCTGAGCATTCACTTCTTGCAAAGCAGATATTCCTCTGTGCAGAAATCTTTCAGCCAGTGACATGCTGACTTCTTGTTTTTCACAGACATTTTTTCCTTTATTTGGTTTAGCTATCCTATAATGAATATCAGCTACTGACATACAGATCCTATTGTATTGCCAAAATGTAGGCGCCTGCTACTCTTTGAGAGGCTGTAGAGCATTTGAGACATCTGCACAGGCTGGCACAGCCCCTAGGAGAGGCCTGTTCCTGCTGGAGCTTCAGGGAGAGGCCAAGAGGAATACTCGAGAACATCTGAGATGACACAAGATGCCTGTGTCAGCACTGAGTAAAAACAAACTGGTGCTGAACACTGGTTAATTGCAGCTGCAGAGAAAGTGTTTAAAATCAGTTTGTAAAGTTGACAGCTCTGGAAATTCAGTAGGTTAACAGTTCTAGATTTCTTACAAATGGAGTTATTTACATGGTCTACACTCTATGTGCGTTCCATTCACTTCTGTTAAGAAATGTAAAGCACTTTAAAATCAGAAATGAATACATAAAACAAACAAAATACCTTTTTTTTTTTTTTTAACATGTAGAGAAAAGTCCCGTACAGACCTGTCTTTTAGCTTCCTTGATTTCCACAAGTTTAAAGAGGCTGACTTCATTGCTGTGCTTGTTGAATTTCTGAATGGCTCGCTTCAGAATTTCTGATACTTGTAAGGTGTCGCTTGCTATATCATGAAAGCATCCAAGACAAATAGCCTGAGAATGCGTTACCTTGGGTGGAACTGGAAAAGAAAGAAACCAAAAACATGCAGGGCTTCATGTAAAGAAGCCTCAGGTTTTAATTTTTCATGTCTGGGAACGAAAGAGAAGGTTCAATGAGCAAGAGTCTTTCCTGCTTTTAATAAGAGCTATCAGCAAAACCCAGATTTCAGTTCCAGGACCTGCAAAGACATTCACTGTATTTAGATGCTTGCTTCTTATTTGGATCCATCAGTGAACTTAGTTCAGAGGAGTAAATGAGTTCAGGAGCCATGAGATCTCTGAAGGACCTTCCAGGTAGTTTTGGCACCACCAAGGAGGGGTCATCCCTCATCCAACTCGGGAAGAAATCAGTGGAGGTCACAACTAAAAGAGATGTTCTTCAGGTCCTTCAGAGCTCACCTACTGTGTGCAGCTGCTTCCTCTGCTCACAATATTTCAGGAGGAGGATTTGGACAAGAGCGTTTTGGCTCAGCCATGTGAACTGCCCTGACTTTGAGCTTCTTAGGGACTGTAGATGTTTGTTGCCTGAACTCTCCCTGCTAGTCACTTTGGCTGCCAGTTACCACTTCGTGTTACCCTCAGGCTTAACCAACTTGGTTGTCGATAGGCAAGTTTGATGGGGATTCTCTTTCCTTCTACTAATCCTATTAACTCTCTTTCCTTTCTGGTAATCATGGATTGGATTTTCATAAATTAATTTTATAGTTCAGTACATAAATTAATTTCATGATTCAGTGAGCTTGGGAATCAAAGTGGGACATTGTGTGGTCTCTGTGGAATTGAAATAAAGTTTGTGTGCCTGATCCTTGGCTGGCAAAAAATGGCTTTAATGCAGTTATGCCAGCTCGGAACCAGCCAGGGAACCAGTCCAGGGTCAGTATATATATGTTACAGAAAAATTATGCTGTTTTCAGGGAGTAATCACCAAGAAGATAATACAACAGTACACCCAGTTCTAAAAGGACTACGCTCTCAACATTTTTACACATTTTTATAAAAGCTGAGCAAATGTATATGTTTTTTTCAGTTGCTATAATGTGGTAACAAGATGAGCTTCTTATGCTGAATCTGTGATTTTTTTTTTTTTAATAAATCATACATGATTTTTTAGCTTACTAAAAGATCCAAATGCTAATTTCCCATGCAGTCTGTGAGATTCATGCACCTTTTGTTGGCAACTAGATGTCACCATTGCCCTACAAATGTATTTGAAACCAAGTGGCCTTTATGCAGTAGTAGAGCATGGAGTTAGTGTGTACTGCGGTTCCTAGAAAGACACTGATTGTAGTTACAGACGTGGTAGCTTTAAACAAGTTAATAAGGAACAAAAACCAGAGATAACCTGCCAAACATTTCAGAAGTCACGGTAAATATTTTTGTAGTTAATATGTACTTAGCTCAATGCTACCAGTTAGATGGATATTTTAAAACTAGTTTGGATTTGTCTTACACGAATGCTAGTTATAGATACATAAAGACCTCAGTTGCAAAGCTTTCAAACAATGTGACTTGCTTTTGATACATAAAATTACTCTGTGAACATAATAGTCATATATGAATGTCTTATAGGCAAGAAATGTAGTACTTGTTAAGGTCTAAAATATACCACAGTTTCTCTCTTACTTGTTTCCATTCCTACTGGATTTTATTATTTATTAAATAAAAAATGCAGTTGGGACTAGATTTTTTTTTAAGGTAAGATTTAACAGAAATGAAATCGTCACTTTTAGTTTGGAGAAAATTAAGATACAGTTCTGTCATAATTGTTTCCCTATTCATTTCTGGTCCAATTTCATACTTGAATAAGTAAGGACAGAAATTTGAAGTGTGATAAGAGGTATCTAATCTCTAGGTTACTGATGTGCTTTTTGGTCTAAAGCAAATTAATCCAACTTGGTATAATTCTGATGTTTAAAGCAACTTACTACACACCCAAATGCCACTTTAGATCACCAGGTAATGAGGTTGTCTCCATAGACAGAAGAAGTTACCTCTGCTTCGCTGACTTAGCTTATACATGCATACAAGTGAAGTGAAATTGTTACCTTTAACATGTAGTTGCTTATGCAAGATGATTTATGAGTGTCTGAACAGAATGATGAGGAGCTCCTATCTTGAAGATTTCCTGAAAGCCTCAGCACGATGTTTTCCCCGTTCTTATTTGTCAAAGTACTTTTTGAATGCTGTCCCCAAACAATTACGTACCTGGAACAATTTGGCAATCTTGCGAAACATTACTTGTTCCTTCAACATTATTAATGTGAACTTGAGCTGTGCATTCTCCTGTTTTCTGCAAATACATATGACAACATTTGTCTTAAGATTGCTTGATGAAGAAAAATACTGTGCTATATATTTCTCTAGCTGTTGAGCAAAGCTGACAGTTGCAAGTTCAGTTTGGGAAACAAGTTGATATGCACATTTGTAGTTATGTCAAATTTGCTGTTTTGTTCCTGGTAAAGGATCTGTTTTGTTGTTTGTGAGGAGAGCAGAGGATGAACTGAGCACGTAATTTGGAAGATAGCTTTGTATCATGGTTGATGCGTGTTAATAAACGAAGAATTTACAGTCAGCATAAAGGAAGTGAACACATCCTCATAAATAAATCTAGGTAAATACATAATTTAAGCAATTTCCTCTCTGCTGATACAATATATACAACAATGATTGTGACGTTCCACATGGATTCACATGCTGTGGTCACTCTCAGCCCTTTCTTTGCATGTGTACAGCGTGACATAGCAATGACCTGCTGGCTATGTGTAGCGTTCCTGCACGCTACGTGGGCCTGACTGCACCTTCTCTCTAGGTGCTCTGCAGTAGCATGAGCCAGACAGGCTTTGCACTGCCAGCTACCCTCTGGTAAATGTTCTGCCACAGTGGCTTCCATATCAGTGGTTTTGTTGGTGCCAATATGAAGACAGTTTGGTTATACAAGTTTGCGTCAGACACAAATACCAGAGAGTTTGACAGCCCTCACACTCTGGTTGTGCAAGTATTTTCTGTTGGATTTATTGTGAGCCGTCATTCTGAAGCTCTGAAATGATCCTTTCTGCTGATATTTAGGATTTCAATGGTAAACTCACAAATATTAGTGGTTAACTTCAGGGTTGTAAACAGTTCTGTACTTTAGTCCTATCAGCTCTCAAAAGCCACAGAGCTACTGAAGTTTAATTCTATATTATTTCCCAGGAGAGTGCAGTCCTGGCCATTATACTGATGCTTCTCTACAGAGAACCTTTAAAAAGTTTAGACACTTACTGCTTCTGCAGATGCTTTGTAATCACAATCCTGCCAGGGTTTGTTCTCCTCAGTGGCACAAGTGGTCTCTTGTATTCGATACTTCACGTGGAGTTGTTTGTCAGGACCTACCTGGATGAAAACAATATGCAAGTCATCATTTGCACAGTGATAAATCTGGACACCAGTGAAAAGATAAGAGCTTTAAGGGGTAAATACTATCCTATCTTGGCAATGCCCAGCCTGCCTTCACATCAGGGTACTTCACATCATGTAACAGGGTACTGATGCTGCCCTTCCAAACTGGGGGAAAGGGGCAAGGGGGGGCTCCAGAGCCAGCCTTTGGCTGTACTTGCAGTTTTTCTATAGGCATTAAAGGCTGAGCTGCTCTTAGGGGTGGTCTCAGGAATTCCATAAGATGAAATACAGACAAACTATTCAGTAAAGTTTGGCCTGATCAGTGGAAGCGTTTCTGATGTTGGTAAATAAGTAGGGGGCATTTTCTCCTCGCCATAAACAGAGCAGGGAATTGCCTACAGGGAACGTTAACACACTGCAATATCTGTGGTTCTTCCTTCAGAGGACATACAAAGCCAGAAGTTCCTAGTAATTTACTGCCACTAAAAATGCTCTGCTAGCGTACTATTTCAAACACAGGCAATTGCTGTACTTTAATATTAATTCTCCTAGCAGTATCATTTAAGGATAATGAAGCAGTACCAAGAAAGAGAAGCTGAGTTGACATGGGTGGAGCATTTACACTGATGTAGGTGAAGACAGAATTATATTTTGTGTTCTTTCAGTTCCTGTTGTGTATTGCTACACCTCTGTAGTATACCTAAGTAGAGGTACGCGATGTGATGGCTGCAGGCTGTAAAACAGGATGAAAGGGTCTCTAAAAATATAATGGACTTAATCCTCAGCAGGTGTAAACTGACATTTATGGAGCTGCATCAGATTATACTGTCTGGGATGTGGATTTAAAGAGCCAAATTGTGTTGTCTGTTACAGTTTTCTAAACCTGGAATAAATCAGTTCAGTGAATAAATGAAACACGTGAGAAAAGACATTGTTTCTGCATGTTATTTGTTGTTGGTTTATTTCATTATTATTATGAACAGTTATGTCTTTAACTGGGGCAGGTTCAGTCTTCCACCAGTCAGCTTTTATGTTTTATTACCTTATCAATAATGAATGTACATGAATATGTAATAACCAGCTATTTAATTAATGAATTCAAGATTGTGAGACTAGCAATGAGTAAAATCTATACCCTTTTTAGAAAAGAATGTACAATATGAAGAAAGCTCTCTTGTAGATTCCTTTTCTCTGTTTTTTCTTAACATCACAGTCTGATCAGTGATTCAAAGTAATAATTCGTTTCCACCTCACATCTTTTAAGAAAAGGCAGTATATTGGGAGAAGGAAAGATGAATAATACTTGCAATAAATATGTATTCTTAAACATAGAACGTTATTTAAGGTAAAATACTGAAAATAACTTCTGTCCTTTGGAGGAGGAAGCAGTGTTATAGCCCTACTAGAAGGAAGCAAGAAAGAAGTTGGTGTTACAGCTGTGATATAAAGATGTTTGCATTTGGCTGCCTTTATGCATGTAGTTCTGTGATAACAGTGGGATTATTCATTTGTTTAATATTAATTATACTAAGGGCTTGACAGACTTTAGTCTTTGTCACTACAGGCTATGATCTCCCCACTTTGAAAACAGTGAAACCAGAGGATAGGTGCCAAGAGGTGTGGGTGGTTTCCTGTAAGGCATTTAGCAATTCATGTCCCCTTTCTGAGGTCAACTTCTATCTGGGTAAAAAAAAAAGTGCCTTGTGACTCTGGAGTGCAAAATATTCTTTCTGACACTGGGTTTCTTGTGTTTTGCATCTGAAAATCCAATTCAGTAGAAAAAATGCTAATGTTGTTTTCGAGTAAAGTAATGCTTGTCATTATTATGGTAATACCATTTTTGTATGCCTCTCAGAGGTAAATACTCTTTGTTAGATTAACTCTGTACAGAAGGACTCCAGGCAAAAGATCATGTTTCGTTCTTTTTTTCTTCTGTAATTTTAGCTGTCACCCTGTTTGACTAAAATATCACCTAGTGCCTTTAGATACATCTCTGACTTAGGACTAGTATCAATCAAATATCACAAACAATGTATTCACGGTACTGCTGAGCTTTATCAGGTCATTCTTTCTTTTCTTTTCTTTTTTTTTTTTTAAATGCGTGACACTAGCAATTCAAGATAACATCCAGTTTTTTTTAATAACCACTGATCTGAAGAACCTTACTGATGATAGAGAGAGGTAAGATTCCCAAAGAAAGGAAAAAACTGAATGGACAAGTAAGATGCATTTTATTAGTAGTATAAGTTTCCTATTACCTAGTCCTTGCATTAATAAGCAATTCACCAGCACCACCGCTCCATTGATAAGAACATCCCTGCTTGTCATGGTGACAAATATCTCACCATGCAAGCCATTTCTTTTATTTTTTTAAACTTTTTTTGCAAGACATTTTGCTGTCACACTTGCTATATTTTGTGAATAAGACGGAACAAATCTGATTAAGAGCGCATAAACAATTCCAACATGTTTTTTTTTTGTGAAGTCTACTTACTGTTCTCTTGGCTTCCATCACCATGTACAGAGCAAATTGATTACCAGAAGTGCTGTCTCCATTATATTTCTTCAGTGCTGTGTCAACAGCTTCGAAGACATCAGGGTTATCACAGTCCAAAAACTCAAATGGAAGAGGGGTGGCTCTGCTAGAAAGAAAACTACAGCAGAGTGCTAGCACAATGAAAGGTTTCATAACTGGACAAAAAAAAGGCCCCCTGAATGAGAAGGCTTGTTAAAAAGCAAATGGAAAAGGAATGCCTGACAAGGATTTAGTTACCTCTTCTATTTTTCAGGACCAATAGCAAAGTAAACAGAATGAGCAGTTGCTGGGGTTGGTTAGTTCTCATCGTGCCCTGTTTATACTGCAAATAAACTTCTGAGTTTCTCTAAACAAACTTTGTGTGGGCACCAGAATGACACCAAGGTTATCCACCTGCCATCAAGATAACAGCTAACTGGCTGCAGCTGGACGCGGGTTTAGACTGAGCACAATGACCCCTGAGCAAAGGAGAAAGCAGTGTTTGTGGCTTTCTGGCCTTTATTTTAACACCAAAACTGCTACTTGCAAAGAGCTTTAGGGGGCTTACATAAAACACCCAAGAAGGTCGCAAAGGTAATGAAGTTCTAGTTCTAGACAACAGCACTGTAAATTTTATAGGTGTTCAATGCTCAGACTGAAATAGTTCTGAGAAGTCAGAACATAACTGAAAAAAAAAGTCTTTGGACAGATGCACATCATTAAAGGTCACAAAGCTCTTCAACAGCGGCTGATAACCCTCATCCTTCACCCTGCTTTTGGAAGTGACTGTCTTTGCCGTCATGTGGAGGCTACCACTGGACCATGGTTTAGTCAGTCTTCGTAATGTTTTGTTATCATTACCAGTGGGAAAATGATGCCCAAGAACAAGGGCTTAAGGAACGTTGCCTGTATTAGGCAGAGCCAGAATTAGAGCTGGCTGGGAACATCTGGCACTTGTTGGCAGTGAAGAGCCCAGATAGCTCTGCTTTGAATCTGTGCACATTTTGGGAATGCCTCAGATCCTGCGTTCTACCTGGGTCTCACTAGAAGTTTGGGTTAAAGAAATTGTGCTTCAGAGACCTTGCAGATGAGCTATGCCAGAAATAAGGGTGTTTGTGGGTGTTTGTACATTATAACGCGTTTATAGAAAAATAGATGGCCTTTACTCAGTTACACAAAATGCTCTCTCCATTTTGTTTCTTTTTCTGCAATGTACCTCTCACTCTTTATTTTACTTCATGCTATTAACAAGCTATTTTGAAGAGCAAAATTTTTGGTTTGTTTGTTTTAATTAGCCCCGTGTTCTTGCCTGTGATATAGCAGATCTGAACTAACTCTTTGGGGTCCCAGGAACGTCTGAATAGTCTTTATCTTGATGGGGGCTTCAGTATAAAGAGATGTCAGTACCCTTTCTTCCTGCTTCTCCCAGCTCAGTTTCCAGTGGAAATGTTCAATGATAAAGAAGACATTCACCCGAAAGAGTTACCTGCTTCTGCTTTTCCCCTCCCCTGAGAGCAATTATGAACTGTTTGAAAGGGCTGTCCTTGAATGCAGCATTTCTGATATCTCTACCAGCAACTGCAGTACCGAAAGCACCTGTGCAGGCCACTCTGCAGTGTTACGACACAAGTCATTAACTAGTCTCAACCCTTTCCTAGATAACCTGGTAACCCAGCTACAATTAGTCAATTTATGCTAGACTGTGCCTCATGGGTGCTGACTGTGCAGCTAAACAGCCCCAGTGACAAGAGACAATTGTCAAGAAACAATGCTTACATGATTTTATTTTCTTTAGATCTTCAGAAAGTGTGAATGAATGTAGTACCATAGATCTTTTTATTTTTAATGGTAGGTGGTCAGATGTCCTCAGAGAAGTACATTATAATGAGGAATTATGAGGCAATGAAGATAAGTAGTTTTCAGTGTTAGTGAATTTTCTTTGACAGACTAAAGGAGCATCATTTGCAGGTGAGATTGGAACCCAAGCACATTCTATCGAACCTTTCAGTTACAGGGGAGTCTGAGATATCTGGGATCAAGAAGCAGGTTGGAATGCTTGGATTAATCATTATTTTCAGCGCGTCTCCTCCTTGCATGTTGTATTCTTTTCCCCCTTCACCACATGCTATTTTCATTCATTGTACACCTGTCATTGGCCCTACAGCCCTCAAGTCAGGAACTTTCTCTGGGGTCACGGAGAAGAAGTTTGTGCTATGGAGCTATATGGAAACAAAGGCAAAATTTGGGGAAGATCAAGTTTGGGTTTTCCTGGGCATGACTCTGATTGTGAATGGTGATCTGGAAAATCTATAATTTTTGGCATCTTCTCAAGATGTGGGTCAGTGAAGGAAGTACCTTCATCGGTACTGGGGAATTGAGGGCCCAGGTGGGATAGCTCAGGAAATTTTGCACTGGGAGCTGTGAGAGAATCCTGCGTGCTTAGAACTGGAATGCGATAGAGAGCTCCTGTTACCTGGAAGGGGAAGTACTTTCCTGGTGGGCCTGTCCTGTTGCAGTGATGTCTGTGGTGATGGGGATGAGGATGGTGTCCTAGAGGAGGACAGTGTGGTCCATGATGGTGAGGAGGATGTGGGTGATGTGGCCCATGATGATGGGGATGACCGTGTGGTCCACGGTGGTGAGGAGGATGTGGGTGATGTGGCCCATGATGATGGGGATGACCGTGTGGTCCACGGTGGTGAGGAGGATGTGGGTGATGTGGTCCATGAGGAGGAGGACAGTGGGGTCCATGATGGGGAGGAAGACCATGGGAAGGACCATGTTGTTCATCATCGGGAGAAGAAGGGAACTGCTCTGTTTCATCTTGGGGAAGAGAACTACGTTGTTCATCATAGGGAGAAGGGGTACGACCTAGTTCCTCTTGAGGAGGAGGTGGAGGACTGTGGTGTGGTGGGCGAGGGCGGTTATGTCGTCTACCATGGTAGGGAGGAGATTCTTCGTGGCTGTCTTCCTGTTCTCCGTAGAAACCATGGCTATGCTCAGCGTCTTCAGGTTTGGATTGAAAATGTGGTGGGCGTCTGTCCCTGTGGCGATGTCTGTGACCAAAATGATGGTGGGGATGTCTGTGTGGCCCACCCGGGCGTGAGTGTCCGCATCTATGTCCATGGTGAAGCTGCTGTTTATAAAAACACCAGGGAGAGATGCATTAAGTGAGATGTTAAGAGAAGAGAAGAAAGTGGTGACAGAGAGGTGGGAGTTAATAGGTTTACATTTACAGTTCCAGTGATTTGTAAGGAAAAGAAAAGCTGCATTTTTTTCAGGATATACGAGAAGGAGTAGATGATAAAATGCTGAATTACTGGAAAGCATCTGGAAATACTATACCATAACAAAATGGAATGATCTAACCAACTGAGCAAAATCTGTAGTGGATCAAAGCAAAATAAAAACCACACTGAATTAGCTGTTGTAATATACACTGCAATACCAACGATAGAATCACAGAATCATTTAGCTTGGACAAGACCTCTAAGATCGAGTCCAACTGTTAACCCAGCACTGCCAAGCCCACCGCTGAAGCATGTCCCCGAGCACCACAGCTACACGTCCTTTGAATACCTGCAGGGATGGTGATTCAACCACTTCCCTGGGCAGCCTGTTCCAAAGCCTCACAACCCTTTCAGTGAAGGAATTTTTCCTAATATCCACCCTAAACCTCCCCTGGCACAACCTGAGGCCGTTTCCTCATCTTATCACCTGGTGCTTGGGAGAAGAGACCGAACACAGAACACATATAACAAAGATCATTTCCCCTCCTCGTGCTTTCTAAAATTCCCTTTGAACTTGTAAATCTCTATCCACTTTAACTAAGGAGTATGATTAGAGCGAAGACACTTTCAGAGGAAGCAGTGGGGACAGCTCGATGCTAATTAATCCTCTGATTGACCTAGTAGTCAAAAGCCAGTCCGTCCTCGCATGCTGCATCACACCCGGGGAGTAATAACGGGGCATAAACAACCTTTGCAACCTTTCTTCTGTCAGGCTGGACTGAGGCTGCAATAGCCTGCATTAGGAAATAGCCAGAGACGTTTCAGTAATTCAGTACATACCCAGGGATGGTAGAGTTCACAGCTTATATCTGTTCCGTCGGGAGCATCTGAATCACTGGCGATTCGTGCCTTGCAGAATCCCTTTTGCTGAGCAAAACAAAAGAAAAAACAATGCACATCTGGGTTCAGGTGATGGAGATAATAGAAGCCACTGAAAGGTCAATGTTTTAAAAGTTATGCTACTTCCTTTGATACCTAAGTATGTTTATATAACTTAGATCCTGAGCTTTCTGGCCAATGATACTTGATACAAATGAATAAAATATATTTAATTTTTGAGTGTTCTTGCCTGTGAAGACCACTTCCTCATATGCATCTAGAGGGCTGCCACACTCTCCAGCTTACTTCTCTTTTGATGTCTGTAAAAATTAGTCATCTACTAATATCTACACAGGCTGATTTTTGTTCTTTTCTGTCAAACATCTGTTCAGACTGGGCTACTCAGTAACTTTGCTCAAAGTCCTCAAAACCAGACACTGCATAGCTATGCTGTTTGAGATGAAGCTCAATGTAGAGCTTTTTTTCTGTATTTATTTCTGAGAAGTAATTTATTGTAATCTTTTAGCATTACTTCCCTTAGCATCCCATTTGCAGTGACTGTCCAGTCATCATGCATAGAACTGCTCATGTGGAAAGAGCACAGAACTCAGGAAACGATAACAAACGTTGTCATTACAGAAATATCACAATCATTACTATCAATGATAGAAAATAATCTGTGTATGCGTTCTCTAGCAGCTGCTTTATCTTAGTACATGCTAGGGCCATTAGTAGCCTATTATGACCAGTGATTACAAATGGTAATAACGTTTTGCACACACAACAGTGGTGTCAGCACTGAGAACAGAATTCAGAACCTCTGGCTATCTGGCTTGTGCTTCATTCTAGTGAGCTTTTAGTTCTGCCACCAATTTATTCACAATCCTTTCCAGTCTTCTGGAGTATAAGGAACCAGAGAAGGAAATGGATCTACATAAAAACCCCGTCAGCTCTGCAGGTTTTATTTTTTCCATATTTTTATTTCATTCCTTCAATTTCATTTCTGTGGAGTAATTTATTTTGGTTTGTTGCTTCTGCCTAGTACTTTATTTGCTGCTGACTATTATTGTAAAGGGAAGGTTGGGTGAAGAGAGTACTTTGATAATTATCTGTAGATAGGCCTGAATTATTCCACCCTATGTTCCCCTGCAGCAGAGGAGAAAAAAGTAATCCTGGGCTCATTGGGATGGCACAGTACATATATCTCATTCAAAATCTATGAGTCATGTTAGTATAAATGTTTTTTATGAAGATCGCATGAATAATTTACTAGGGGAATGGCCACAATTTGAAGGTGAAAGCCAGATCCAAAGAGAAGACCTGAGCTCTAGATCTGAAATATGCAACTCCAGTTACATTTGGATTTGAGATTGGCTCCTTAGAGAAGGAGTACCTGTGACATTGGGATCTGCACTTCGATATGCTGGATTCTGAATTTTGAGTTTGGGTGCATGCTTACAGGAAATGTTTGGAATCATTGTGGTAAAATCTTCCTGGTGTTACCCCTTCCATCATTTTTCATTCAAAGACTTTACTCACAGCATGCCAGTTATCCAGAATGTCACAATCCAGTGGCTCCTGTGTCTGTTGCACATCTTTGGAACAGTTGGTCTCTTTTACAGAGAATCCTAAAGTGAGAACTTCATTGGAGTCAGTCTGAAACAGAAGTCAAAGAAAAAGTGTGACAGGTGGTTTTTCTTTTTTCTGTAATTGAAAAAGCAACTATACTCTATACTCATCAAAATCCTGTCTACATCATGCATTCACTACCTGTGCTGTTGAAAAGTTTGTACACACATGCATATTCAGTAAGGAAAATGGATTCGATTATTTATACCTCGCTTTCCTCACTCCTTTATAGGAGTTCCAGGAGATGGTTGCTTTGCTTCTTTGTCTGGCATGTGGGTATTATAAAATCTCTTACAGCCTGTGTTTTTAGGAAGTAGAGCCCTTAGAGTCTTCTCCCTAAATTGAACAGCTGCTCCAATGAAAATGGCAACCACCCCCTTCCAGTGATGGAAGTGCATAGTACTACAGTGCTGATGTTAATTTGGGATGAAATTCTGGCAGTTTCTTTGAGGTTGTTGCTGTCTCTAATGTCAACAGCATTATTCATAGAGAAGGCATTGCTCCATACGAACAGAAGGCCTTTGTGATCCTGCTAGAATCCATGAAGAGATGCTTCACTTTAAGTTTCAACTGCAGTAGTAGTTTATTTCAAGTCTGCATTGAAGATGTCCATAGCATGCATGCACTCAAGTTTCACTGGTTTAACTGAATTTTTACAAGTAGTTGCACATACTCTGTGATATACTTTTTAATCAAACTTCATAGTTTCTAGGTGGTACACAGTCTACTGAAATCTAGTGGTACAATCAGGATTCTCACTATAGCTAAAGACAGAGAAATGTGAAGAAATATTAAAACAAAATGGTTTGGGAGAAATCCTGGAATCCAGGCAAATAGAAAACAGCCATGGGCTGAGTGTGAGGAGGGATACGTCCTGCATGGGATGACAGTGCAGAACACTGTTAAGGTTCTGTGCAAAGTTTCTGCAAGGAGGTGGGATTGGCACGCTGTAATTTGGGCAGGTTCTGGGAACAACATGTATTATGGAAGGGGCCGTGGGACCTCATAACAGAGGTGTCCTGGACTGATACACTTGTACAGAACGATCCTGTGCTGTTTAAGTGAAGGTCTCCGGTATCTACCAGCAAGAAATAATGGTGGTGCAAGAGTTAGGCTTCTAAACAACCAAAAGGTAAGCCTTTGTGTCAACATCACTCAGAGATGGAGGAGTTACTTACCAGAGCCAGTAGTTCCCAGGAGTTACAGCACAGAGACACATTTACCTCCAGTCCTTCAGAGCTCTCAGAGTGCTGCTCTGTTCTGCAGCAGCCAAAATTATTCTGAATGTGTTCCACTTAGTGTTGCACCCGCGTGCTAAATATTCTAATAGTAAAAAGTTATCTGGCTTCGTCTGCCAGGATGTATGGCTGTGATAACGCACATGACTGTACATCTTGATGAACTACGGTTTGTAGTAAATAAACTCTTGTATGTTAGAATATGTTAGGTAAATAGGCATGCAAAATTAAAAATAAATAATAATATAAAAAAAATGCACCCAAGGAAGGCAGGCATTTGGAATGCCATCCCACTGCCATGGTTTTCAGCAGATGAGAAATCTTTTTGCTTTCACATGCCTAAATTAAGTTGATAAGACTTTGCAGAAGTAGGACCTTCAATTTTAAGCAGATTACTTATGCTGAGAGGTTACATGCAGTATTTCTGATCCTAAAAGGATTTGAGTTCTGGGCCTATGTTTTTGGATCTGCTCCCAAAATGTCATTTGTAAGTAATTCGAGGACAAAATGCCACTTACTGTCTTTAAAACCTTTTCAACTTTGAGGACACTGAAGTAGTTTGTGTGGTTGCTCTCACTGTTGAATTTTTTCAGGGCCTTTGCAGCCATATCTTTATGTTGCTCAGTGACTTCTAAGACTTCACCTTTTACAAGACAGTCTTTGCACTGTATTAAATTGGGAGGAACTGTAAAAACAGAGAAGTTAGTCATGTTTCAATAGATACTCTAGGGAGTAAAATCTGTGTATGTATCTTTGATGTGACCTCATAAGAAGAAGCTGAAATGCCAAGTGTTTCCTTGGAGGTGAAATACCTATCTCTCATGCTACAAATACAGGTTTCTCCTGTCATGTGAAAAAAAGACTACTGTGAAAATGTATATTCTTATATACCTTCTAGCTCGGCTTTAGAATTTAACCCTGAAATGGGCATTCTTTCCAAGTTAAATTTTTTCTGATGCTCATTATCAAGTTTTGGTGGGCTGGAGTGATGATACCATCTGACACCAATAAAGTCAGTTTAGAAGAGCTGGGTACTCTTAATTCTATTACTCATTCTTAACATACCATTGGAATTATCTAAAATCTGAATTGTAAACAGATGAGATTGGTTTGAGGTGTGTGTTAGTTTCCAACAGTGGTTATTTTACCTGGACTTAGTGTACAATTAAATCCATGTAGTTGAGGTTTCTTCAACAGCTGGCTCGTATGCATGATAATCTTACATTGCCCGAAGTCCTGAGGGGGGAAAAGAATATATGACCATAATGTTATTTTCATTGGATTTAATTGGATATAGTTGATTGCAGAAATGATGCCTCCTCCTAATGTTCAGCATTTCTAAGAATAACAGATGTGGTTGTTAATGGAATGTTTGATCTAGTACCATTCAAAGATTGTGTTTAGGTACAAGTCTCCAACAAAAGACTTTATTTTAATTTTCAGTTTGCCTGACTGAGGAGACCAGGGAAAACTAATAGAGCCTTCTCAGTCACTCTAAGACTTATTTACAGTGAGATAATAGTAGCTAGCAGGGGAACTTAGGATACTCAAAGGTTATATAAATCTTTATCAAAGAGTGGATGAACCTTTTCTCACATTCATTTTCTCTTAATAAAAAGAGTAAATGACTTCTTTTCTCTTCTCTCCTCATGGCCTTCCTGCTTTGTCCTGTGTGGTAGTATCACCACTCTCCTATTTAAACAAAGTTTGCACAGGTAGCTCCCAGCCCAGACTGCATCATTGTACTGAAACAAATAAGGACAAGGACTGCTACGTACCCTGTGTGTACTGACACTGCCTGTCTTTTATGTTGTCATGCCACAAACACTACAACATACAACTGACTAAGTATAACACAGGCATTTCTGGCTTATAAACTAGGAATAAGAGTTTAAAAAAATAATTTCTATTGCCCTTTAGTTGTTAGCAATTTATTCTCAAGTTCTGTTACCAGCAGTGGAAAAATGGAGTATAGCTCCTGTAAGACAACTAATTAAACACAGTTGTGCTTTATTTGATGAGTCACCCCTTTTCCAAACCTTTAGCTGATGTTTTACAACTCTAGAATCCAATAGATGTTATTTTATAGTGAGCCATATTAAAGCCTAGCCTTCACTTAGAGATGTAGTAGCATGTGAATTTCTGGGCAGTTCATGTGAAGATCAAATTAATGCAATATTGATGTATGAATCTGCCTGGGTGCTGTTACTTGCCATGGAATAGATGTCACCATATTCACAAGACTCCCAATGTCTTCCAGATATTACAGGGCATTCAGTTTCCAGCACATCCAAAGTTAAGAAAAGAACTGATGAATTTCTCTGGAAGAGAAGTACAGATAAAAAAATACGTATATATTATAATAAGTATATATTATATGTATACACACAGGAAGCTTGGTCTGAAAGAAACTTTTTAATAAGTAGGTAAATTTCATCTTTAATGTAGCTTCCCCAGTTCTGTATTGAACTTTTTTTCTGAGCTGAAAAGGGTAGAATCATAGAACGGTTTAGGCAGGAAGGGATCTTTGGAGGTCATCTTGTGCAGCCACTCATTCAAGGCAAAGCTAGGTTCAAAATTAGATGAAAGTTAGATCAACCTTGTCCAGCTGAGTTCGATATATCATTAAGACAGATGTTCTACAGCCTCTCTGGGCAGTTCCAGTACTTAACTGTTTGCTCTCTGATTTTTTGTGTGGCCTTATATCAAGTCAGAATTTCCCTTCATGCAGCTTATGGCTGTTACCTCTTAACCTTCTGCAGAGAACCTATGAGAAGAGTCTGTTTCTAACCTGGTGTCCATCACATGTGGAAAATGTTAACGATGAAAAGTTTTCCTTCCCTCCTGATTTTTACATTGAGCACATTGGTCTATTAGCAAACTTGTTGTCTAGACAGCCTGTTTGACAACTACATCCACTTCAGATGACCTTAGTGACCAGATGCCGCTTCAGAATTTTGTTTCCTGCCCTGTTTATTCAGGGAGCGATACAACAAAACTGAAATATCTCTGTAAAGTCAGGAACCTTAGCTCTGAAATTCTTCTAGTATGTTTTATTTCTGGAGCAAGTAGGATAGGGAATAATGATTTGACTGCCAGGGTAATGGAATGTGATATTAAGAATTAACTGTGGTCCACAGAAACAGTATGGTATTTGTCTGCGGGGAAAGGAATCTCAATTCACATTTGGAATGAATTATGTAAACTTCAAGCAACCCCTGTATGGACATTCAGAATGAAAACAGACATATTTCATTTTATCATTTAGATAAAATGATGCAAAGCCCTTCACAGTGAATAAGCGTCCTCAGGTTTTATGCAATTTCATCCATTCAGATTCCTCTTTCAGAGTGTTTCTGTATAAACAAAACCTTGGGAAAGAATTCCAGCAGTCTAGTGTAATATTTTTATTAGTAAGTATCCACCACTGTCATGTTAAGCATTAGTTTTGCAGTGTGCATATGGCTTAGCAATGTCTCTATTTTAAAATTAAAGGCTAGGTGATTTGCACAAAGACACATGTGGCAGAACCAGGAAACCAGAACCGTAGCTCTCCTGGCACCTGTCCTGCCTGCTAGCCACATGATTGTTCTCTCATAAGGGAGAAGATTTTATTGTATAAATGAGCATCACTATTTTATTTTATAAATCCCAATAATTTGTGATTTCTCTATGCTGGAGAAGACTGTTTGCATCCTAGATGAGCTCTTCAATCATCTGGCTATTGCATGAAAATCAATTAGTATCACTCCCCATATCCTAGTCTTTGAAAAACAGAATGTTCTGATTTTTTTTTTTGAAAATGTACCTGAAAACTTGTAGTCTCTTTTTGAGCTTCTTCTCCTCTTAACAGGCAGTTAATTTTAAACAGCTCCATCAAAACTAGCTTTTTTTTTTTTTTTTTTTTTTTGGTTGCCGTAGTGAGGTGTGTAATATAGCTCATGAACACTGCAGATGTGCAGATTGTTGTTGACAACCCAAGCAGTTAAAAGGTAGCCAAGTGTACCAGTAAATTTGCGTTTCCTTGATCTCTTTTATCTAATAGCTAAAGAAATTGTGTGTTCTGTTGCTTTTTTGGCTATTGATTTGCTTTGGCATTTAGGCAGGCAATGATTGAGAAAAGCTCATGTATGCTCTCTAGGAAATAGCAATAGGAAGGAACCTATGAAGTGGGAAATGAATGACTGATGTAGGCTCTCTATCCAGCCCTTCCCCTTTTTGCAGAGTGGTATTTTCATCTCCTCTGTCTTCCTCAACTTTTCTCCATTCTCTGCAGTTACCCAGCAATCTCCAAAATTAAGATCAAAACAAAATACCTGTCATGAAGTATACATTGATCTAATTCATGTTAAACATTCACAGATTGAAGAAACCCTCTGAGTATAAATTATGAACGTAACATTTGAGACCTGACAACAGAGCAGACAGATTAATTTCCAGTATTATATAAAGCTGTTCAGAGCATCTCCTATGCTAACATCTGGTCAGCCAAGGAAATAGAGGGCAGTCAGCGTCCTTTGAAATCAAGCTTACACACAATAAATCATGCACAAATTAATACTGTGATAGCATAAATCACAGCTGATTCATTGAATTACATCAGCATTGCTCTGTTAAAAACAATAATTATCAGCTTTTAATGATCTGTCTCATTATTTTAAAATCACCATCCTGTATAAATCAGCTTTTTAATTGATACTTACTATACGTAGCTCGTGTGCATCAGCAACACGGAACAAACCGAAAACATAACCTTCTCTGCGATGTCTGTTGACCAAATCCAGGGCCACTCCTGCATCTGCTTCGACGGTCTTGCAGTCTGTAGGTGTAAGGCTTGTTTTGGTTTGGGCATTATAGCACTGCAGTAGTGTTAGGAAAAAAAATGAAGTTAGATACAGCATTTTGTTTGTGGTGTTAGGTCACCACTGCCCGTGCCCTGATAAAGCCAGTTGTCTGCTTTACATCAGAGTGGTCTGCAGAAGTTGTAAATGAATGCTAAAAGGGCATGGTTTTATATAAATTTAAGTGTTGTGTCACAAGGCTATTACCTTGGCCCTGGATTAATGTTTACAAACAGTAAGTAAATGATTACATAGTGATTGAGCAGATTTTGAGGAAAGTAGTCCTTACAGTGCTTTCTGGACCATTCATCAAAGGGAGTATGTTTGTGATTCTTTAAGCAGGCATTGTGCAATTGTGTTTTACTATGAAGAATATTTAGCTTCTAACAACACGCTGATGAGCCTCTAAGTAGGATGGTCCAGTTTATGTGTGCAGGTATTATGCAATCTTGGTTTCTTGTTTACTATGAAAATAGCTGAAATACAAATACGCTGAGATATTTGTGGTCATATTATGGCTATATCCGTATCCTTGTTGTTGCAGGTCCTTAATGAGGAGAGAACCAGTGAAAGGGAAACAAGAAGGTCACTCACATTTGGAGAAGGGTTGTAGCCCAATGTGCCCTTGCAAGCAGGTGGTCTATAGCTTCTATGTAAGTACCTGCTACTCCTCCAGGTTGGGAAAATTTTGAGCAGATTTTCATCAGCTTTACATCTTTTCAGAACAGCACACAGAATAGGATTGACTGGCTTAATACCAACACAATTGAGACATGGCATGAAGTGATATAAATCTAACTTTGCACTCAGTCTAAGTAGTTTTATGTGCTCTTTGGCTGAAGTAGCTTTCAAAAGACTTACTTAGGGAATTGCTGATTTTTTAGTATTTATTAAAATGATTCAGTGCATAGTAATATTCATAGCTTTTGCAGGATATCTCAGTATTCTCTACGAAGCAGAAAGGAGAAGATATTGTCTTGTTTTATTCAAAATGTTTTATTTAGGATAGCTCAGGACTTTCTTAAATGGCAGTAATGACACTGTCAGGGAGTGGCTAAGGTTTCAGTACAAAATTCAACCTCTGAATAAGAAAATACAAAAAGTCAACGTAAGCCCAAAATGACAAAGTCAGATTCAGATCAATTTTCCAAATCCAGATTGGTGTGAGAGATTGGATCAGCTTCTTACAGAATAAGGTGCTACCTGCATAATTGACTTGGGTTTACATGTTTGACTTTGAAGGTTTTTTTTTGACTTATTTTTGTGAAAAACGCTAAGAAATATTGTGGGCAATCACACTTAACCCTCATTAAATTAATTCTTATTCAATGAAAGCCAACTTTTAGCATGTCTGTCATCTGAGAAATCACATTCAAAAATGCCCAGAGCCAAAGCAGTGGCATTCTTTTATAGTTAGTTCAGAATTCACTTAATAGTTCTCTGGTAGTATATAAGCCAAATGTGGTATCTTATAATATGATGGTGACGTGCACCTAACACTGGTGTGAATCAGTTTAAAACAGATAAAAATAGTATATCTCTATGTAGTAGTAGTAAACTTCCTGAACTCTTTGCCACAGAACGATGTGGAGACAAACAATATCAGCAGGGTCAGAACTGGTTTAGAAAAGTTCATGGACACACTTCCCACACATGGACAGCAGGTCCATGCTCCAACAGCATGGACCAAAAAAGTTCCAAAAGTTCTTGGAAAGTACAAGTGGATACTAGGTCTAAGCAGAGAAGTACTCTTTAAAATCCCTAGTACAATGATTTGGATACTAGAAAAGTAGAAGGGGAATGGATTGCAGAAGGGGGGCAGGCTTATATGCTTCTCCTAACCATAATCATTTTGCCACAGTGAGAGAGGAATAGTGGGTTGGATCAACCACTCTTCTGATGCAGTAGGGTATTTCTTCTGTTTATGTCTTTATAATGTTTCATTATAATAATTCAGAATTTCTTCTGGAGGGTTGGAAAAAAAAGGTGAAATAAATGCTGTGTAAATAATCAAAGACATGTAAAATACATCTCATCAGTTAAAAATAATATTCACATCATTACTGTGTTCCAAATCCCACCCCCATTCATTACTTACAATGCTGTTTAATTTTTCAAATGGGCAGTCATATTGAAGAAAGGCATCAAATTAGGTAATTTATAACATAATTCCCTGAGTCATCTATTGTTTAAAGACTGTTTGTTCTTTTTTTCCTCTTCTTGTTCTGTGCTGTTCACTGTGACACCAATCATTTTCTTGACAGGGGCTCATGTATTTTTTATGGATGAAATAGAAACACTATGAACAAACAGTAGAAAATGTACAATTCTTGCAAAATTAACTGCAGAAGTAAAAGTAAGATTATGTTCAAACTATGTAGTTTTGTCCTTGATTTCTTTGGGAAATAAATAGGATTAATTATGAGGTTATATAATAAAATACAATGTAATATGTATCGTATAATAATATGAATTGTATAATAAGATGATGTGATATATTATAATGTTATATATAATATTTATATAGTTATAATAATAGTAATTATAAGAGATTGACCTATAAGGTAATAAGAAAAAACACTAGCTTTTAATGCTAAACAGTGTGGAAGTCCTATTCCCTGTTTATACACCGTTATGTAGAGTGTAACTGTGTAAGGGCCCTGAGAGCATCCCTATCCCACAGGTTTGGCTGCTGGGGATCCTGGTCAGCGCAGCGAGAGCACAGCCTGGGCTGTTCCAAAGAAAACTGAGAACTCCAAAGATGAAGATTGTGGTAAGCAATTTATTTATTTAAAGATGTAACATAAGTGGGAAGACCACGTAGCCACTTTGTGGCAGGTGGTTAAGGGGACTGGCTCCTGCCTAGACATTGGCAGGCTTTCTAGTCAGCAAAGGATGTAGGATGGAGTTTTTCTCCTTTGCTTCTCCTGGGCATGATTCTGAGAGAGAAAGTTCTTCGGGGAAGGGGAGAATAATTGGTGCAGTGACTGGTTTCGTCAAGTCTGGTTTGTCTCCTTGAGTCTTTTCTCCATCAGGGGCTGGCAGACTGGACGTAGATCCTACAGCTGTAGGTGGAACTGGCTTTCTATTTTCATGTTCTTTTTGACTTTCAGGTAGGTTATAGCGAGAGATGTCCTCAGTTGAAGGAGGAAGAATTTTAACCCAGCCCACTGTTTTTTCTAGATGTAAGGAGAAAGGATTGGTTTCTGAAGGGGAAGCTAGTTGTTGATTCTGACTGGATTCTCCAGGTTGCTGGTTAGTTTGTTGGTTTTCTTCTTCAGTGACAGGATCCTGAAAAACAGGCAATAAACATCACTTATATTGAAGCTGTTACAATTTTTTTTTTTTCAGATATGAAGGTCACCCTTCATACTAAGGATCTGCTGCATTTCCAGTCTTCAGAGACCAGCTGCAGAACAGAGGCTCCAAGGATAGACCGATGGAACTACCTCTTATGAATCCTGGGTAACTGCACAGTTATTACACTTTGTATTCCCTTTGCTATTTATTACGATTTCTTTGTTGAGTGTTCTGAACACAGCCTGTGTGATTGACTCTACACTTATTCTCTTACCTTTTTATCCACCTAGCAACAGTCTGCTTTATCACAAGAGAGATTTCTTCCTGATTTGGCCTTTTCACTTTCTCAAAGCCCATATCTTTGTGAATAAGAAAACTTAAAAATGGCTGGGCTTTCAAGAGTTCGATTCTTGTTTTCCAAAGGAGTGTTAGTCTTACAATATTAAGATTAGATTAAGAAATACCTGAGGACTGTAGATTTCACAAGATACTGTGACAGATTGTTTGTCTTCCAAGTCGCTGTTTACTACAGAGCCTTTGCAGAAACCCATTTTCTGGAAGAAGAAAATGCAAGTATTATTTTCACATTGTAGCACTGATATTGAGCTCTTATCTTGTAAAATAGGTGATTAAGAAAGGCTGAGTAGTTATAGCTTCTACATGTATTTGAAGGGATAAGCAGCTTGGGCACTTTTATTTTGGGATTGGCAAGCTTACGAAGAAAGGCAGCATTTGAAAAAGGCTTTATGTTTGCAAAGGAGGGCTAGGTAGCACAAGAGTAAAAATAAGCTGGCTACTTAAGATCCAACTACAACAGCATGCTTAAGTTGTGCGCTAGCAAAATATCCCCATTTAGGCAAGGTGTAATAGAACATAATGATATTTCTTAGGCAAAAACAATTTCAAATCATACAAGTGGAAGAATCCATGACAAGATGTTTCTTCTAACAACTATATATTTGCTGGGCTGTAGGTAACATGTCTGGGATCTCAGTTGAGATGGGACTTGAAATAGAATCTCTTGTCAGCATGTCCATTTAGTCTTTCAGTTTCTCTTATGTTTGTTTGTTTATTTATTTATTTATTTATTTGTTTGTTTGTTTTCTGTTGTTCCTAAATGTTTTCCCTAGCTAACTCAATTGTAGTGTGGAGAGGCTCTTTATACATTGCTTGCAATTCTTTGTCTGTATCAGTTTATTTGGAAGAAAGCCTTAAGAATGTTTCTTTTGTAAAGCTACCCACCCTTTTCTGGACAGTGTTTTTTGTTTGTTTGTTTTTTCTTTGTTCATGGACTTCTAGCTAAGAATTTGAAGCTTTTACTGAAATGTTTTTTCTATTCTAAAGTAATTTGTATACATGCGAGCTGAAGCTACAACCCATAGAAAGACCTGTGGGGTGTGATTCTTGTCAGCAGAGAACCAAAGCAACAGGACAAGTATTTGCCAAGGAACCATATTATCTGAAAAACAGTTGTGTATACTTACAGCTAATTCGGATGAAAGAGGCTTGCACTTGGAGATGTCAGCAATCGAGTCACTTTTGGAGCAGGATGTCTCCTGAATTACAAACTCTACAAAATATGCTGGACCGATGACCCACTGTTAATAAGAAACCAGTGGGAATTAGCCCTTGTGCATCTGTCAAGAAGGAGAAAAAGTCCTACAGCCCTTGAAATGGATGTAAAACTCCTGCTAAGTGTGGAAGGAGCAGGTTATATTTGGGATATTGTTGTTAGCTGTATTACAGGAGAATGATTTTTGCCAGTGCTACTTTATTGCCTGGTTATTTTTTACTTCTTACATATGCCCAATCCTAATGACTCACTTTAGCTATAGTTCAAACAAGTTTGGTTTTCATAAGAAGTATGCACCCACATAGAAGTATATATCCAGAGACTCAGTTCAGTATCTTGTTGATCATTTCAGGCTGCTTTAATGAAGATCACTTTTTCCACACCTGAAATATAGGTACCCCTGGGTTTGAAAATGGGAGCAATGAAATACTGCACTGTAATACTACCTAACCGTTTGAGACAGAGTGAAATCCACCTTGCTGTCTATACATAATGAGTTTTAGAGAGACTGGATATTACTGTAGTAAACAGTATTTAGCCAGGTGATCACTAATTCTCTGTTAGCCTAAAATGAATTTTCAACCATGCTTTAACTCATTTAGTGTATCACAGGTATGTGTTAGAAGGAGTGACTGTGCTTTATTAAGTACTTTCTAATTGGGAGTCATTAATTCAATGGAAAAAAGAGCTCACAGCGAAGCTTTGCTGAACTTTGGAACACAAATCTGTATCTTCAGCTTTGTGAAAAAGCTGTTCTTTTTGCGACAGATGGAGTCAGAGTCTTAGATTAATGCAGATTTCCCAGAATTCTCCGTGGGAGTAATCTCTGTACTAAACATATACAACCTCTACACAGTCTGTGAAACATAACAAATCATAGGAAGTATAAGAGGTTTCATACTTCCTGAAGGTTAAGGCAGGTCATATGAGCTTTGGCTTACCTGCATTGAAGCTCTTGTGACATTGAGGACAGAGAAATAATGAGTTTGTTCACTCTCTTCATTGAACTTGCCAAGGCTTTGAACAGCAGCCTCCAAATATTTGGGCTCAGTTGGACAGTCATCAACTGGGCAGTCAGGACATACTGCCCAAATATATCTGGGTGGAACTTTTTATTTAAACAAAACAATGTCATTAAGGAGAAGAACCATAGAGCATGTTGACAGTGTAGGTCACTCCAAACACATCTGTGCCCCCAACCCAGCCCGCTTACCCTCCAGTCTCCTGGAGTAACGATACGTGGTTGGATTCATTCTACACTTTTGAATCTTTATTAATGTGCAGATCCATAAAAATGTTGTGATGCAGGCAGAGACACTGCATAAAAAAGCTGAGCCTACTGACAGTAAGAACAGGCTTGCTGTTCTAGCCTGCCCTTCGCAAACCCATAAAAATGTTTTTTGGACCAGAGGGTAAAAGCCCACATAGAAGCTCTGCAGGGTTTCCCAGAGCTGAAAACAGTTATTCTCTGCACTGCTTTGTGCTGCAGGACTGCACTGGTCTTATGATCACTGACCTGAGAAAATTAGGTCGGTTGAAAGCTAATGGAAATGCTGTGCTGCCATAATCACAATTAAAATTTAAACTATTGCTATATGGCAAACTATTTTTCTAGTCCTTTTTTAAAGTGATCATATTAAATAAAGATGTACCTGGCTGTAGAACGCACTCATAAGTATTCAGATGAGCAATTTTTCTTGACTGATTAATGTAGATAATTGCTTTACATTGACCATGAACCTAAAGCAATATAAACACGTAGAAACAATAAATATTGCAGCCCTTGCAATGATCATCTAGTACCCAGACAGCAAGCGGTTAGTTTTCTTCTTACAGTCATGAAATTATTTTCAAAAAGAAAGTTGTGTTATTACTCAAATGGGAATGGAGCACATTTCTCTTCTGAATAACCCCATTAGAAATAAAAGCCCAGGTCTTCCCCTGGTGTCAGCATAATTCTGAGTAATCCTGGTGCAGTGCTTGACTGCAGGAGGGCTATGCAGAGCCACTCTTCTGGCAGCTGAGAGCTGCCCAAGTGCCACAGAGTGCTTTTCTAGGCAGCCCCCCACAACAGTAGCTGGGTCAACATACTGAACCCAGACAGCCTAAAGCTGGAGACCAGTCCAGAGTGTCTGGAACCAGTCATCTATCTTCCAGCTTTCCCCTTTTCCCTGTGAAGCAAGAAAGAGTGAAGCTAAACCAGCTTGTGGCACAATAATGCCACCCCTGCACACCAAATAACTCTGATTTTATGACAAAAAAAAATGATGGCCTATTAATATCCACTGTGTCTTTGTGTTTGAAAATGTGTGTCCTCCAAGTGCTTCTTAAATATTGCCATATGTATAATCAAGGCCTCTCGGACATATATTTCTAGGCTTCATAGAAGCCATTTTGACCATATGTTCTTTGCGCCCTTTGCTGCTGAAAGTGCTGTAAGTGGAAGTGAGCTGAATTATTTTGTTCTTCCATTTTATTTATTTTTTTTATAGTTTAAAAATGGTAACTGACTTTAGAAGCAGTCTAGGACAATTTAATTACATCAACTTTTTTTTTTCTTTTTTCTTTTTTTTTCTTTTTCCATATGCAAGGCATCTTCTAGTCAACCTCCATTCTTTAAGTTTATTTTTCACTTGTTCAGGATCATTTTGGTCACTGGTAGCAAAAGTCTTGTATCAGTTTCTTTCTTCACAACTTATTTTGCTGGGCTTTCTGCTTTCTCCTCTTTTTAGTACTATTTTTACAAAGTTATTGGAATAAAAGTAGAATTAAAGTAAACAAAAATCACGTTATATGAAGGTGAGTTTCTTTTATTCCCTTCTTGACAGTCTGTTGTTAAAAGAAGCTATTAACAGTTTTGCTGTAAAAAGTAAACCATAGTGTCCTATCATAGCTATTTAGATATATCTGCTTATTAGTTCTGGTCAAAAGGTAACTTTCAATTCTCGTTTTATAAAATATATCCTACCATTCTAAAAAGAGGTTAGATAGTACAAAGGAAAACTCTGAACCTTAAAAATGGGTTTTCTAACTAAGCTCTGCTGCCTACTAAAAGTGCTTGTGCAGGGATTTTCTTGTCGTCAGTACTACCTGAGTAATTCTCATACCTGGGATTAAATATGAAATAAAATTCTTACAGTTTTATGAGCAGGCCTGGCTGTGCAGTCCTTCCACAATTTTTTGCTGAGTACATGGCATTCGGTATCTACTACATCCAAAATGAGGTAGAAGACAGAACCAGTGATCTCCTGAGCACAAAAAAAGAAAGGGTCATATCCCAGTTTTGTACAGAATGAGGTAAGAAGAAATCAAAGGGAGAGTTGGAAAAACACAAAACACACAGGTTAGGCACACAAAAATCTTGAGAACTGTACAATGTGTGGGACAAATTCTCAATAGAGGCAAATCAGGAGTGTCAGGTCCTGTGAGAATGGGCTTGGTCACACCTGAAAGAACAAACAGTCTTTTAGAGTCAGTTTATCCCTCTGATTCTCATACCAACCAGAATCCAAGAACAAGAACTAAATGTGGTGATGATTTCATTGTCAACTGCATTATTACGATTAGTTTGGAAAGGCAGGTTAGTTTGCCTTCATTAAGAATACAGCAATAATTATTACAAATAATAATAAACTACTGACATGGAACATTCCCAGTAGGCATTAGAAATAGAAAACTCTTATTTTTTAGAGTAGTGTCTTCTTCAAGTATGAATGCTTTGCACTGCAAAGAGACAATGACTGTGATGATGCAGATGATCTAAATGTTCTCTCAGATACCAGAAAGTGCTATGAAGCACCTTGCATATACACATGGATGTTCCAGACTCACTCAAATCTTCAGTCCAGTGATTGTGATCTGAACCAGCGCTTAAGTCCATTGAAACCTTTATTCAGTTCACTGCAGCACAGGTGCAAAAAGCAATTAGGGCTTAAGATCTGGGCAAACATGTTTCCATGGGGAGGGGACAAGGAAAGATTAAAAGTACACCACAATATATATAGCAATTACATGATCTAGTACTGAGGAATAAAATGCTACATGGTGCAACTCCTAGTTCAGCTTATTAGGATCATGTTTTATTTTCTGCAGTGGAAAGCTGGAAAATGACCAGCTGTCATTTACACATCTAAAGAACGTACATGTGAGTGTTACGTGCATGTTCAGACTGAGACTATCTCTTTGTTAAAGAGGGGGATAAAACAAAATAAATGAGAGGAGTATTCATTCATTTGCGGTTGATTTCACCAGTTTATGGAGAAAAGAAAACACTTGACGGGGTAAGAGCCTTGTAGAAGTCTGGGGTTTGTATCCATCCCATTTTGACTTCAGTTTTGATTTCTTTTTGACAGTCTAAAAGTCTTGAAAAGATCAAAAGCTATTTAGGCAAAGAGTGAAGCTGAGGTGCAGCAGCACTGTGTACAGTTGCATGGCAGTATCCCCACACCTGGCTGTATAGGTCCTTCTCTGGAAGGAAGAAACCATAATTTTCTGTTTACATACAGTGCACCTAAGTGCCATGATCTTGGTCTCCTTACCACGATCATGGTCTCCTTAAGGTGATAGCTAATATAGGTTAAATTGGTAAACCTAAAGGAAGACTGATAAAAAAGTCATTGCCATTTACTGAAAGTGTAATTATTTTTGAGTACTGCAGCATTCATTTCAAGATGTAACTTTAAATATATCCTCTACAAGGAAAAAACAAACATACAAACAAACAAAAAAACATTATTAAGGCTATCCTACATTAGCAATGAGAAAGTAATAGCCAAGAAAAGTGGTGTCTTTAAGGAGTCCCAAAGTTGGGATTGGTGACTTGAGCTTTCAGATTGGTCTTTTGGGTAGTCTGGAGGCAAAAGCACGCAGGTCACATTAAAGAAATGTTCTTAAAATCAAATATGTTTGACGTTAGATGGATTTACTCCAGTGAATCATGAAGACTGATTGAAAAGCTTCGTGTTTGCGGAAGTATTAAATACAGCCAGGGTGGACCAAACTGTATTTCCTGTTTTCTGTAGCTCTCTTGTTTAATACCAGGTCTAATATGCTGGTTTAATATGCTGGTTATTATGAGGTTATTATAAAATCTACACATCTTTTTGTCTACCTGCTTCAGTATGTATCATCCTCTACTGGGGAAAGGATAATTTGGGGTTTATTCAGAGCTCAGCAGTTCTCTGAAGGTTTCATTATCCTTATTTTAATTTTCATAAAAAGACTGTTATGCAAGGGCCTTTTGATTTCTGCTTAGTATTGAATAAAAACTTATGTCGTCTCTGCATTGACAAAAAGATCCCTTCTGATACTGCTGATGCTAGTATTGCCGCCGCCACGTGTGCTGGGAAGCCTTGGAGCCAGAAGAGATTTGGCAGCAGCGCAGCGTTGCCTTTGTGGCGGGGAGTTCTGGTGCAAGGGAGAGAAATGGAGCATTCTGGTGTGATTTGTAATTTTGGTTAAGTGTCTGTCATTGAAGTTAATCATGAGTATCTTGTATGAAAGAAAAGCTCTGTCCTACTTACATATAAGTTAATAGCAGATGGCTTATTAGTTTCAATTAGAGCAAAACTGAACCACAAGTTGCTTAAGGGCAGATTAGAATTCGAAGTCATTTTGAAAATGCTTTTATCCTAAGTAAAAAAAAAAAAAAAAAAAAAAAAAAAAAAAAAAAACTGATAAAAAAAAAGAAAAAAAAGATTTCTTGATTTTTTTTGAGGGGCATAGAAGGTTGCATAAAGTTGTTACTCTCCGTAATTATCCCTGACATAGCTGACTGCTTATTATGTATTGTGTTCAGCTGCAGCAAAAATGTGACAAAGGGCTTAGATTGTCTAGTGTGCTATTACACAGTGTCTCGAAACACCTAATTTGTAGGATAAGCATATTAGATGAAAAAATAAGAATAAGAGTAAATTAAACTCCCATGGAAACAAAGAACAAGCTAGGCCCTAAGGAGGTAAGTTAAGACTCTAGGGAATTAAGTAACAGACCAAATAGACAAATAAGGCACAGAGCTGTCTTGTGCTGAGATAGCCTTGGCACAGGTGAAGGGAGAAGCAAGGAGACGAGTCAAGTGTTTTGCAGCATGGCTGCACCCAGCATGCTGCAGCCTCGGTGGCCATAGGGTTGTTCTAATTACTGTCAGTAGCAAATAACCCCGATAGGGCACCTTTAGCTAGGGGCTGACATGACAGACTGAGTTCTGGCCACGTGCTGGGCTCCCCTATTGGTACGCCCTTGGTGCTAGGGCTGGTGAGGTGCCCAGCTCTGTGGCTGGTGGTGTGGCTGCTGAGCCAACTCACACGGAGTTGTCCTACGTGGCAAAAACTCTCCAGAGACCTGATCCACTTGCTTTGTTCTGTCACCTGAGCAAAGCAAGAGGGAGAACAGAGAGCAAGGTGTATCTTTAGCTGTGAGATCGCGCACTGCTGGAGGCCACAGCATGTCTGCAGAAACCATGTCCTTGTGAGAGCAGCAGGATGTAGCGTCATGTCCTTACCAATACAGATCTTTAAGCATCTGGCAGTAAGCCTCAGTTTCTTTTAGGGTTCAGAACTCTTTGGCCTTCGGATAAGTTTACCAGAAGGGAGCAAGCATGGCAGGGAATGTTATCGGTGTGCTTGCACGGTGCCTTTGTCTCAGGTTGTCCCTTGCTAATGCCATTCAGCTTTTGTAACATTAATTAGTAATAAACTAAGTGCGCATAGGGAAAAAAGATATTTGAGGCTATGAGAGTGATATTCCACAGGTATTCCCTTTTTAATTTTTGTACTTGAGCTAGTTCTGAATTTCTTCTGTGGAGTGAGTCATCATTTAGAAAACTGTGAAGGAATTCCCTGGTCCCAAGCTGGATGCGTTGTGGTGGAGTTCAGCTGCCTGGCAAGGTAAAACCACCACAGCCTGTTAGTGCTCACATCCTTTGTGCAAAATGTGCAGTGACCAGATAACCTTTGCACTCCAACTGCACACAGCAGTGGGAGGAGGTGTGGGAGGAAGGTGAATATGAAACTAAATCGGAGTAATGGTGTTTCATACCGAATTTGAACCAATGCCTGGAGCTATACCAGGGGCAGGCAGCAGAGAATCATGCCTGAGCTTTGCTCTCTAATTGCCCACAGCGGTGATGAAATTGTTTCTAGTCATCTGTGCATAAAGTTGGCATCGCCCCTGGAGTCCTGTGAAGGTAAATTTACATTTGCCTTTTGAAATATTTCCTAGTTCAAATAAATACTGCTAGGGAATGGTGACAGACGCAGGGCTCTTCAGGACAGAAACAGATAGAGAGCAAGCAAATAACTCACCTGAGGATGTTCTCTGACACTGAAGATCCGATAGAGGCGGAGGATGTAGCCCTCTCTTCGGTCAGCATTGATCTGGCGAAGGGCCAGATCTGCCGCCTCCTCTACTGCGGTGTCATCACAGGTGGGGGACAGCAATGCGCTTGGCACTCTTCTGGCAGGAGGAGAGGCAGCCCAGGAGCAAAGCCCCTGTATGCCGAAGAGCACTGAAATAAATAAAAACATTCTTCTTGGGAAACCGGTGCAGCAGATCAGAACGGTAGGCTGGGATGGAGGAGCTGAGACCTGTGTGAAATAGCAGAGTTTTGTAACAGAGCCCCGTCCCTTTATAAACCTGGGTCCCTCTTTGTTACATACTGACCATCACCTTTAAACCTACAGAGACAACTGCAAACACTAAGTCAATGATTACAAAGTTTCATGAAAGTGTTGTAGCTGCCTCTGAGACTAGAGAGCGCTTTCTCCTTTGGGCTTTACATCTCTAATTTAGACTATGTTGGGCAGACCATATAACTTTGACCTCATCACAAAGCACAAGAATATACACAAAAAGCTGCTTTCTTAAGCAGCCAGTATTGCTTAAATAAACCTACACTGAGGACAGCTCTGGCTCAAGCTCTGTTATGTCAAAAATCCAGTTTTTCTCCCAAGTAAGATGATGACAAAGATCTTGCTGATTTGAATGGAAACAGGATAAGGGCAGGGAACTGACTGATTTTACACCTTCGGTAGTTTAATTGCATATAGAATTCCCCACCAGTTTTAGCACGCTGCTGCATTTTTGTGGCCTGAAAACAAAAATTAATGATGAAGAATTGTCTGAAGCTATATGCAGAGAGAGGAGAGGAAGATGGCTTGTAAAAAAGTTACAGACCTGGGGCTGATTATGCTAGTCTCAAAGCCAAAGGTCCAGGGGAAGATCTAACATGAAAAAAAAAAAAAAAAAGAAAAAGAAAAAGGAAAAAAAAACTTTTTAAAGAAGAGGGAGTGTGTAATTTAAACTAGAGGGAGAACTTCATTTGATGTCATGTAACTAGTGCCTTCCTTCTTATGCCATCTCTCCCTCTTTTTTTTTTTTTTTTTTTTTTGCCTGTAAATTATTCTTTTTGTACCTTGAATCAAGAAAATGTACATCCAGTTGTTTGCAGTTCATATCACCCTGCAGAGCTCTGCCAGATTTAGTCCAGAAATTTCTCTGTGAACTGTGGTTTCTTTTCCCTAACTGTGTCTTGGCTAGATGATATAGGACCTTAGCTTTCTAGCTCAAGGAGAAGAGTCCTGCCTCCTTAATATTTAGCTCCCTGGCATCTCTCCTCTGACCACTGCCACAGCCTACTCCAGTTTAAATCGTAGGAACCCACAGGAGAACCATAAGCCTGTGGCTAGGGGCCTGAGGAGCAAAGAAAATTGGTCAGCAATGTCACCGTTTTAATTATTTTAGCACTGCTCAGTGCCCTGCTTCCATTCCTTTTCAGCAGCATTAAATAAAACCGTCCTGACGTGGCTGAGGGCAGCAGCTCGGGGGGAAGCCTCTCCCTGGCTTAGCGGCTGCCCCCGTCGTGTCACACAGCGCCCGCTCAGCTCTGCAGCTTTATTGCTTCCTCAAACTTCTCCCCTCACTGCTGAATTTGAGGTTGATTTGCTAGCTAAGAGACTGCTCTGCGGCCACTTGGTTCTCCAGTGATTTGCTGAGTATGAATGAAAAAGGGTCACGGAAAATGCTGTCCGGAGAGAATTCGGTTTGAAATGCCAGCGGTGGGCCTCGTGGCCAACCTGCCAGGAGCTCCGTGCGTGAGAGGGGTGGGAATAGCTGTGCAAATCTTACCTCTTACCTTGAAGATCTGGAGAAATGACAGCTACCATTATTTGGGGAGTATCCCAGTAAAAGTCAGTGGTGTTTTACCGAGGGACAGTCCTGCAGTATTTCACCTTGAAAGATCATCAGAGGCTGAGAAGCCATTTCCCTGGTCCTCGTTTTTGGTCACAGGAGGCTTTGTGATCACAGGGATTTCCTTGGATAACACCATGAAGCTTTAGGTTTGAGGGTTGTACCCACACTGAGTGAGGAAGGAGACGTGCTAGCAAAGGACAAAATTATCTCTGTTTAACACTATTGTAAAGATTTCTTATTAAATTTATATATTGTTGGTACTACAAAGAATTTCATGTTTTTAACCCATCAATGCTCAAAGGATGTTCCTCTGTGAGACAGCAAAAGCTGCCACAGGGAATGTCTGTAGAAAGCCGAGTGGGGTTTTACATACAGCCAGGAAGACCTGCAACAGCACCGGGGCTGAAACTCTTCTAGGAAGGCTTTGGTTGGTGACAGACAGAGAAAACTCAGATAGGGACACAGGGCTGCGAGACTGAGCCACCGCAAGTGTCACCAGCTGCTTTTCAGGCTGAGGGTGAGGGCTGATGTACGGACTGTATCCCGGAGGGAAGGGACACAGGAGATGAATGTTGAGAAACGCTGCTGTAGCCATAGTAGAGGAACAGCAGAAGCAGCAATGCAGACGCACTCACATTGTTCCTTGTGCCTGGGAATGCTTCCCCTGCGGCTACAGCATAATAACTCATTTTCTTTATCCTTACAGTACATGGCATTTCTATGGAGATGGGTGCCAGTTAGTACTGGCTGTGTCGGTGCCTCTCATAATGAGGAATTGTTATCCCTGACTCTGTTCTTTGTGCTCTTCCTCCCACTGGAAAGGAAAAAAATTCTCTGTTCAAGTAGCTGACCTCGAAACATGGACACAGCTGGGAAATCTGAGCATGTCCGGGCAAAGCAGCATATGAAGTACATATGCTTGAGCAAAACAGAGTTTGAAAAAGCTGAAAAGCATTGTCAGTCAGTGAAGCAGACCTGACAAAACTATTCATGCTGCATTTCAAGAAAGGAGTCGTTTGAATTTTATGTATTGCCATTTAATAGCGCTCCCTGCCCAGCAAATCTATTACTAAATACTGAGTCCGTTACTGAGGTCCAGGTGCATGAACACAGGGCTGTACATCGGGAAGGCAAACTGACTGCTTCAAAACAGTTATGGAAAATGTGTCTGTAAGAGGGAAGTGTTAAGGGGAAAAATGACGTGCAGTTACTAACTGGAATCACAAGAAAGTACAGAGCAATTCTACTATTTATTTATTTTTATGTTTTAGGAAAAAAGCAAGTAGCTATGCCAGGTGTAAGTGAACATCTGTGAAGCATGGAGGCTGCAGGTGCTCTGCTACATATCCTCGCTTTGTGTGGTTGGAAATTGCAAAAAGAAAATGCAGCGTTCCTTGAGTTCAGAGATCCCCACGGGCAGGGATCCCTTTTATAAACTTGCTGCTTCTGGTAACAGATAAAGAATTTACTAAGTCGGGAAAATGCTGTCTGGTATAGCGTAGCACCGACTTCATTATATATAAGACAATTTGTACGGTTTAGTTAAGGTGAATCCCAGCTTTAAAAATCCTAGCTAGATTTCGTAAAGCTAGGAAAACTTTGTTCCAGGGAAGTTAGAAACCCAGTCTTGTGTATCTGAAGTCGCAGTAATTCAGATCTGAATTTACACTAATGCAGATAGTAGTAGCCATTTCTTTACATCCTGCACTGTGTCTTCTGCAGCGGGGCTGGGGAGGCCACCCACCTTCCCACTGCAGAAATTTTATGCAGCTCAGTACCGGCACTTTTAAAATAAATGGCTGGGCGCTGAACATATGGGAGGCACAGCTTTACAAAGAAGCAAGAAGTCCCTGGGCACCTGCCTGGCAAGTAACTTCTGCAATTGCCTGCAACACTCGTCCTGCGAGAACTCAGCTCTTCCTCAAACAGGAGAGCTGCTGCCTTACAGGGGAGATCTTGTTGGCAGGATGCCGCCATCCCATTATGCTGTGGCTCAGAGTCGGGGCTGATTTTCCCTTTTTTCCCCTCCACACACCCAGGTGAGCACTGATACATGCATAAGGCTTTTCCTTTCCCCATTGACACAGCAGAGCGGAAGCTTTCCGTATAAGAACCTGTTGCACTGTCACGAAGAACAAATGTTAGTTGTGTTGCTTACTGAATGCTGGAAGGTTGTAACTAAGAGAATAGACTAGGTTATTTGAAGCAGTTCGGAAATGACATGTGTTCCTCAGGTTTTGCTGCCTGCATGGTAATTATCTTGTAGCAAGTGCTGTTCCTGGTTAAAGATTCATGACTGTCTCTGAGACTGCTCCCCTGGGCCTGCACAATTCCAGTCTGGTAAAGATCCTTCTGGCCCCTGTGTCTTTTTACTTCTCTACCAAGAATAGATTTGGGCTGTAACACGTGAGAAATACAGGGAAGATCTGACTGCTAGGACAATGGTAAATTGCCATCACTGTCTGGGTCCTATTACACGAGTCGCGTGTCTGTAGTGTATTTTTATTCCTTTGAGCTGGTTTTCCCTCAGAGGCACACAAGGCGTACAGTGCCCCAGGATCGTATTGTGCCTGTGTATCTGCTGTAGGACAGAGAAGACGCATGTGCGTGGTTGGGAGTATCGATGCTTTCAGCCTGTGCAGCAATGAATGTGTTCTGATTCTTTGTTCTTTTTGTAGCCATCAACGCTCTTATTATTCTTTATGTCATATCCCAAATTATTGAGGTTTTTCTGGTGGGTACTAAAAGGAGGTACATGCTAGGAAACACTACAGGTGGAAGGGAAAAATACATTTTTTTCCTGCCACTTCTTTAGTGCTGTTGGTGTGTGATCAAAAGAAAAGACTGACCTGATTTTCTGCAGCGCTCAGCACCCACACATCCCAGGGAAGCTGATGAGGAATGCAGGAGCTTACTGTTTTTGAAATCAGGCCCAGAATATGACTCATAATGCCATGAAGGAGATACTTGACAACTTAATGAAAAAATATACAGGGAGAAGGTACCAAAGCACTTTTGTTGAACATTTTATTGTGAAGTAATCTTTCGGCTGGTGTTTCTATCACAAAGCTACAACTGTTGTATAGCTCTTCCAACAGTTTCATTGAAACAATTTTTGCTGTATTTTACCTAGAGCATCCCTGTATGTAGAGAAAACAACTGCTGTATGTTTCAGTCCCCTACATTTTGTAGCAGACCTTTGAAAGATCCTGGCCTCGGCTCTGTTCTCTGGAGGGTGAAACTCAGTGGGGCCCAGAGTCAAGTTCTCAGCTATTTGCACTTGGTGTTGTGCTCCGTGTGTTGATGCTGCTGCTGCACGCCAATCCTTCAGTTAGCTGTCTTGCCATGGCTGTAACACAGCCTATATCTTGAAATAGCGAACCTTGCCAGGGCATGGAGGAGGAGGCAGCGCAAAGCCAACTGGGCGAGGTACTTTATCATGCTGAGCAACCTCTGGAGCTGCTCTCTTTGCTACAGATTTTGCTGAAAGCGCAAAAGACGGAAACTCTGAAGAGCTGGATTCGGATGCAACAGGGCTGTGGTGGGAAACTCTGAGGTTATGGTTAGTGAAGCCTTGTCCAGGGCTGGGTACCAGTCCTGCAGATGTGTCTTGGCCTGGGTGAGAGAAGGTAACTCCAGGCTGGAAAAGAAAAACAGTTTGTTTGTATGTTACAGTTATTGCATGTACAGTAACTGTGTAGGTTACTTAGGATTTATCTTTAGGATTTTACTTTAGGATTTTATTGATCTACAGGCAATCGATACCTTACTAGGTACCCTTCTCCTAACTAGACACTGACTCCCAGCCCAGGTACGAAATGTTTCTGACCATCAGGAAAGTTTTGATTTGGTTTGAACACACACACGCACACAGGAAACCAGAAACACATTTGTAGTATCATCAAATTCTGTGCTTATGTGAACGTTCACTGTGATGTATGCGGCGAGTGAAACACTCAAACCGAGCTGCTCCTATAACCTGTATTCTTTCTTTCATATATCTTCTAGACAGCTAATTACTGTTGTGTTTCCAAGAGCATTGGCCTGTAGGAAGTACTCAATGACCAGTTAACTCTTCTCAAACCAATTGCAGGGTATAATACCTGGAGGTCTTTGAAAGACGTTTAGGTATAGAGCTTAGTGATATGGTTTAGTGGAGGACTTGCTAGTGTTAGGTCAGAGGTTGGACTAGGTGATCTTGGAGGTCTCTTCCAACCTAGATGATTCTGTGAGACCACTCAAGTCCTGTGCACACAGGTTTCTCACTTGCTATAGCAGTGCAGCTCAGGGTCCCTGGATTCAGTTAGGTCTAAGGACATGAGCAGCAAAAGCTTCCAGTTATTTGATCTACCACAGTTGCTCTTTTATTTTTTATACCTGTCTGCTCCTTCCACTTAGCTGAACAAAATTTGGTTCCCTTTGCCTTACTGGACACGTGAAGCTCCCAAATAGTTAGGAAAAGAAACCATGTTAAGCATGAATGACAGAGGTGACACAATTCTAGCACAGAAATCAATAGGACAACCAGAAGCCACCTTATCTTATTTTTTAGGATACAAAGTTAAACTGTTAAGTTATTGCAGATAGCTGATGCAGTCTACAGTGAAAGAGGTAAACTCAGGACAATTGCTTCAAACAGTCCTGGTAAACTAGAATGCTTTGGAAAGGAAGGGAGTATCCAGAGGTTTGGTACCTGGTGTCCATACAGCTCGCAGTCTACTCGGAGGTCCTCTTTGGGCCGTGTTACCATTGCTGCTCTGCAGAAACCGAAATTCTGGCAAAGCATAATAGAGCCAAGAGAAAATAGTGAGAAAATAGAGGAGACCTGCATGACAGTTTTTAATTTCAGTACATTTAGGAATAGCTATACCTCATGCTTTATCTGAGCAGTAAAGTGCTTGCTTTTTAGCATGTTGGACACAAAAGCCAAACTGTTCAAATGTGTAACCACCAAATAAGGGAAACTCCTGTATTCTTTTAGAATAAGACTGTGTGTCTGGATATGAGGGAGGGAAGGAATATGTAGGAATCTGGGTAAACTGTTCCCATCCACTGAATCTGGCTAGGACACTTTTGTTTCATCAGAAAGAAACAAACAAAAAAGAATTTTAGCATGATTAAATGTATAGTATAGTTCTCAAGAACCTATGCATGAAACCAAAGCATACGGACAGCACTTTAATTGTAGGAAGATAAAACAGTCTGCTCTTTTGTTTTGTGTTTGTGTAGTGTCCACTACAAAGGAAGTTGATTTTCTCAGGTGCACTTATTAAGAAAAGTAAATGATAATATATATATATCTATGCTGATTATTAAAAATATTTTGTGTTAAGGGTGCTGTCATCCTCAACCCTTTTTGAAATACATTCAAATGCATTAGGATTCAACCCAGATACACCAGAGGGAAGAGAAAGGTGTGATATATCTTTAGAAAGCAGGTATTGAAAAGCGCATCATAGTGGTATACAACTCTTGCACTTTCTTTCATTCTCACAAAGGTCTATTCCTGTACAAGTGCAAGTGCATCACAGCATGCCTCTTTTCTACCTCTGAGCTGGCGAGATCAGGATGGATGTTCTGGCATACTTACAGACTGATCCTCAGGAAGCAGTTGACAAGCCTCCAGATTAGCTTTAGCCTCTTCTGCTGTGCAGTTTGTGGCAGCCACAGCAAACTCAACAGAGACCATGTGCACTGGCTGATCCTGATAAAACAGGAAGAATGTTTAACTGACTTTGCAGTGTTTGCAACTGCAGAGCTGCTGGGGGAAGATAAAAGGCAAATGTTGTGACTTCTAGCTCCGCATCTCCCACAGAAGTCGAAGGGAATCCTGTGGCTAAGATGACACAAAATGCTTGGGAAATCAAGAGCAATTCAGTAGGGCAATTTAAAGCAAATTCAGATCTGTTTGCAAACATAACTAGTTACCACTGCTCAAGAGCCATGGAAGAAATGTTCTATTTTCATGGAAGGGCAGACTCAGTTCTAGCAATTACCTGTATTTTGGCTCTTCCAATCTCAAGGAGTCTGAGGTAGGCATCAGGAGTTTTGCTGTTGTGGTCATTGAGGGCAGCAGTTACAGCTGCCAACACCTCGGTGTTGTTGAGACTCGCAAGGAGCGGGCAGTCAGGGCAGAGCTGCAGAACATCTTCACCTGAGTCTGCAGTAGGAACAGATTATGTTTCAATCTCATCAGAGGTTGCTTTGAAAGACAGTACAGACCTATGCAGTGACGCAAAACGCTGTTTGTTTCACCATCTGTCCCAAATTATAGCACAAGGATTTTTTTTTCAGCACAAACTATAGATGGCAGTATTTCACACGACTTTTGCTTTTCAAGTCCTGGAGTCTTCATGCAAGCAAAAGTCTTGTGGGCTTCAATAGCGTGTTTCAAATGCTCTTACTCAGGTTTTAATCATTTTTCTTTCTGGCAAACTATCCATGGCACCAATGAAAAGATGCCACAGGTCACACAAGAAACAGTGGAAAAAATAAAGTGTTTTAATTTATTGGAATTGTGTTTCCAAGAGTGTGTTTCATTCACTCACCAGTTTTAAAAACATTCCTGAAAACATCAAATACCCAGCAAAGAGCTCTCACGCAGAGCATGCAGAACAGATTCCACTTTCCCATGGCAATATTGAAAACGCCAGATTTAGTAAATAAGGGGAATCTGGCAAAGGGGTTCTGAAAATCAACAAACTCGAGCAAATTCAGACCAACAAGGAATCAAATTCTTGAGGAAAAGCCTCAGTGCTTCAGTGCCATCCATCTCTAGGTCAAATCTGGGAAGTGCTCCCGAGGTAGTCTTAGCATATCTTAGCTGTTAAAGGGGAGCTAAGAGAGGGGGCCAGGTTTGTAGGTAAGTGAAATCATAAAAGCGACTTCCAGAGCAGCTGGGCTTAGAAATCCATTTTTGTTTTTCTTTTATGCTATATTTATACACAGTACTTGCCAGTGTTTTAGAATCAGAGGGGCTAGTGAACTGTGACAACTGCTATAGCAATGCTCCAGCCTCTAGATTCAAACACAAAGACCCAAATCTTTACCTGCATGCGAGTGGCATTTACTAGCAAGTACAGACAGCTTTCCATTCAAGTTCTGCAGTTTAACATCACAGTCACCCTCAACTGCCTAGAGAGAGACAAAAATCAAAGGGTTACATTGTACAGATAGATAGGAATTTCTGAAAAAGGCAACGATTGCTATATTCAAAAGAACAGGTCCTGGCTGAGTGTTCCTGCAGAATCAGCCTGATTGCAAAGACTTTGGCAGGCCTGTCCTGATGTCTGTGATTTTGTAAAAGGCAGACCCGGGCAGCAAAATTCAGATCCTAATCTGGATCTCAGAAGTATCAGAAGTGCCGCGGTATCTAGGTTATAGACGTTTAGTTCGTGTTCCTCTCTCATAAAGAGCAGAGAATATGAATCCTTATGAATTAAGACCTTCTGCAGAGCTGTTTGATAACACTCGCGCTGTAATCTCAGCTGGTCAGTGGCCATGGTAACAGCACTGTGCTGCCTTGTGTGAGCTGGCTCGCATGCAGCATCCAGCAGGGGAGGAGATGTCAAAGGCAAAGCTGGGAAGAGGGAACAGTTAGTTACCTCCCTCAGCATGGAAAATGGGATCCAAGCCCTGGTGAATACAGGGGTGGATTTAGTCATGAGCTCTGCGAATTGGGCCCCGTTCTAGAAACAGGAGGCTTAAATTGTCAATTGCTCACTCTGCTTTCTGCTTAGGAAGCAAAGCTGCCTGTAGTCAGACAACACTTCCAGTGCTTTGCTTAGGGAAAGCTTTTCACAGCTGGATCACACTTGCATAAGAACAAAATATCTGAGGCCAGTAAATTCCAGCAGAGCATTGCTGTGAGGGCAAAGCCCTGGCTGAAGGGAATAGCTCTGCTGCAGTCACTGGTGGCTAGACTTGACGTAATTTCCCTAGTTAACACCCCACATGTAGCCAAGGGAAGGTTGTGTTTGCACCTTATGATCTAACTGATCATAACTGGCCTCTAGCATCAACACACTCAGCTTGTACTTTTGCACCAAGGTAGTAAGGCTTTGGATACTCACGTGTTCTGTGAAGCTCCTTACTGTGCAATTTGCAAGAGGTGTAGGGCTAAGAATGGGACACGTGGTCTCCAATAAGTCAAGTTCAAGAAACAGTATCTCATTATTTGGCCCCTGGGAGAAAAAAAGGAAGAAAAGTGGTATTTAAAGTGGTATTTACTTCTCAAAACATCACCAGAGTTCTTCCCTGGGGCTGAGCTGTGGTCTCTTGCTGACTGTCATTGGGTAGCTCCAGGTATATGCTGGAGTGCCTGAATAGGTTCTTACTGTATAACTTCATAACTAACAAGAGCTGGTTTTTAAACTGTAGTGAGTCAAGATAGTCCCACTGACATCCCACTGATTTTTTTACCAGCTAAAGAGCTGATCCGTAATTTTTGGAAAGTCCAGTTTACATATAGGGGGTCAGCTCTCATAAGTTAACTTGATTTTATTTTTGTTGGGTAGTTTTAAAAAATCAATAGCTGGTTTTGTTGATGAAAAAAATCTGTATTTATAACCCGGTACCAGGTAAACTCCACACACTGGTGCACATTGGCCTGTCCCATTGGAATTACACTGAATTCCAGCCTCAATATTCATGTTGTTATGGACTGAAGGATCTTTTATGGTTGTTCCTGAACATTTTCAACTCTAATGTAAGACATGTGAATGGCAGGGCAGCAATGAGGCTCCATAGCACTAAAATTGACTCTGAGGTTTGAGTCAGGAGTGATTCCTTTTAATCCAATGAAGTTATTTTAGAGTAAAAGTATTAAATGGGAGCAAAGCAGTGTAACCAGTGTTTTTGTGTAAGTAACCGTGGGGACACTTCTAATCTCATTAATGACTGCTTCATTCTCTTGTAAATGACATCTTCTCTCTCATGTCAGGTAGCAAACAGCCCTGGAGTTTCATTCTTGTTAATAATTGCAGCCCTTTCCAATGTTTTGAGAAAATCAAGGATTCTAAATGTGTGCATGCATTGTATTCATGACCATTTCTACAGCCTTTCTAGATGGCTAGAATGATGTGAGTAGATCTTAGTGGAAATGAGACTGCAAACCACAGTTGCTTTCATTCAGCTTCCTTGTCAGCTCAATGGGATATTAGGTAAAATTCATACCTACTGCAAAATCCCTAATAGCATGGAGTTACGGTAGGTATGCATTTAGCCAATAAATATTACCTGCATCATGAGAATTATCCACACAGTTTCTCTCCAGATTAGCTGCCGGGCTCATGAATCAGCACTGTGAGTGATCTGCCCTAGCAGGCGTGCTGCGTTCGTGAACTGAGCCCTTTCTAGCATTGTACCAAAATAACTTAACGTTTCTCTCCCCCCCTCTGTTCTGCTCTTCCCCTCTGTCCAGTGACCTGAATTCTCAACTGCTACAAGGTGGCATTGCACCATTTAAATCAATAGAGCCCTGCTGATTCCCTGCAGGTGAGGATCTGGCCCTTGGCAGGGCTCGTTGGTCATTTCCAAGCGTTCCCAGTTTAACGCAGGGCTCAGCCTGCAATCTCCTCACTTACCTGCGGCAGCACGCGGACTTTCTCGATTCTGTTCAAGGCAAACTTGTATCCGTGGTGGCTGTGGGCATTAATGTAATTCACAGCTACTTCAGCTGCTGCTTCCGATTCTGGGTCATCGCAGCCCAAGGGAGGTGGGGAAGCTGCGGGTACAGCTCTGTGAGTTGGAAGCTGAACAAGCAGTATTAAAGCTAGTAGTGCCTTCATGGCACCCAGAGAAAATCGATCCCTCTCCAAAGTAAAGGTCTAAGTATACTGTTCAGATGGTGGCTAGGTAGCTGGAACCGGGGTCTCATTTATATAGTACATACCACAGACTTTGCATGAGTGCATGTCTGATATTTGTCCCGGTTCCAAGAATGCATTGCAAACAACAAAAGAGAAAAGTAAATGTTAGGACATCAGTCTGACTGATTAATATTGGCCAAAGTAAATTTTATCAGGTAGGACATTGCGAAGTCTGCTAAAAAGAAGAAAGCATCAGCAAAAAATTAAGATAATTTTTACATGCTCCTCTACCAACTAAGTACAGTACATGCAAGAGAAAGAGGATCCCTACTGTTAAATGTGGAGAGATGCTAGGGCTGATTAAGCTTTGTGGTAAACAAGGACACATTTTGTTAGGGACCAGATCTCACCAGACACCAGTGTAAACTGGCAGATCAGAACCATGATAAATGAGAAAACAGGATTTGAATTGGTTCTAAGGATCACATTCAGAAGCGAATTTAATTATATAGCAGCTTTTGTCACTGAATTCATTTGGAATAGGAAATGAGATGTAGCTTCTAAATCTTTTGCATCAGCTCTTTATTTCTCTGATTAATCTGAATATTCCCAGTAATTCCTGTTCAGATATTCAGATTTTATTCTGCAATGCAGGTGTTTTGGAGAAATTTTCATGGAATATGTTGTACAGATTTGAGGATTTGATATAAGATCCAAAAGGGCACAAAATTGTTTTTAAGAACTTAGATCAAAATTAGCTGCTTAAGTCTAGACATGTGTGCCAAAAAAAATCCCCATCCAGTTAGGCACGTATTATTATGGTTTTGCATTGCTCAGCTGACCTAAACAAAACAAAGTTTGTTTTCCATCTAAGGTCATTTGAGTGCTATGAGCTGGATACTGCAGTCGCTAAATCCCCAAGTTTTAGTGTGCCAGGTGAACTCTGAGCATACCTAAGGCACCCCGATAGAGGGTTCAAAACCGAGAAGGCCGTGGTGGCTCTCCATAACCATTTAAGAGTAAAAGCTGTCTTCTAGCAAGTAGGAAATGAGGTACAAATCTGCCACATCCTAAATTGTGCCTGGACTTCCAGAATGTGGATTAGCTTTACTCTGGAGCAGCCACCTCACCTGACTTTCAAGTATGGCAATGAAAATGCAAGAGTTATGTATAGAAAGAGAGTGAAAGGGAGACGTGTGAGGCTGCTGGTAGAGATTCTGTGATTCAGCCAGCAAGCAGCTTAGCAGGGCTGGACCCCTCCTTTATATCTAGTTTCACAGTGTCTGTGTGTACAAAACAATGACTGGAAAACAACAATGGTCTGCGGAGCAGAATATAGCTTCAAGGATGTATTCAGCATTTATGGTCTTTAATTAAAGCTTAGTATTTTTCTCTAGATAGACTCTAGCTAGAAAGACTGTAGCTCAATCCGGAGAAAAGTTTTTTTCCTGTGGGGATTTTGGCATGGGTTTCTTTGATCCATTTTATGGTGGTGATCAGACTGAGAATTGTGAAGGTCCCCTCTGGCTTTAAAGTGTCTGAACCTCTGTTGTCATTTTCAAGGAGTTCGGGAATTAGCTGCAAATTCGAGATGAATAGGAGGACTTCAGCACATTTAGAAGTTTTCACTTTTAATAAATATTTCTCAGCTTGTATGATAGTGTGACGGGGACTAAAAGACAAAAGGTGAAAAAAAAGTCGAGTCATGTCTCTTTCTACTAGAATTTGGAAACGTTGAAAACAGCATAAGTAGGAATGGTTCTGTCGGACAAATGAAGTGATGAAGGAGATCTAGAAGAGATTAAAAAGGTGAAATTATTTCCTTCAGCTGCAAAGATGGAATGATTTCCTTCTTTTATGTGTGGGATGAGGTGAGTTCTGGATAGTAGGATTTGCATATTGAAGAGATTCCTGGGGAAAAGAAAGTCTCTTTCTATCTCTTGCAGGAAAAAAAAAATACTCTGAGCATGACTGATTTCTTCCCTTCGCAACACCTGATTTCAAAATCAGGTGTTGTTTGGCATTTGTTCTATTGTGTGGATGATCATTTGTCTTCTTGACTTTGACCTGGAACACTTAAACGATGAAGCTTTTGTGTCTCAAAATCACCCTTTGAGTGTTTGTTGTGGGTATCTTTTGAATCATGATAAATGTATTTAGAAGTTAGCGTTTTACACTGTATTTTTAACCCATAGTTCAATTTCTAACCTGTGAATCCTTAAATTCTGTCTTTCCATGTTTTCCTATGAGGCATTGAGGTAAATTTCCAACAGGTGCAGACTGAAATTGGTTTTCACCTAAGTGACATATAATTACAACTGTGAAGGACTTGGACCATGATTTATAAATTAAATGTTGTCATTGCTCAGTTTCTTAGGTTACATCTGCTCCGTTTCAGAGTTGCAAATACCGTAGGATGTATTACATTTCTGTAATCAAGCTCTAGGTATTCCTAAACACATTATATAAATCAGCTCAGACAACTTCAGGGTCCATTTTCAAAGAACAACTTTAAAACCTCAAATAGCAAACAGAATTTATTATCTTGTTTCTTCCCTCTTCCTTGTCACTCACATTCTGTATTCCATTTACCAAGCAGGATAAAAGGGAAATACTTTGGAGTCCACTGAACCTCATCGCAGTTTCTCTGGAGGCTTCCTCAAGACCTTTCCCTCTCGGTGACTGTCTGAACTTTCTTCTTTGGCATGCTGAGGATCAGAAATGTGCCTGCATGCCTATTAATGTTCAGTGCAATGCAGGGGGTTTGCAGCTAGCACTTTTTTGGGGGGACTTGTGACATGTGTGAGGAAGTGGGTATTTGCTTTTTTTACTTTTGGAAATGGCACCTGAAAATGCAATCAGGTAGTTTGGCTACAGGTGATACAACAAAGGAGCCTTTTGCTGTTTGGATACAGACTAGCACAGATTTGCCTGATTATCCCCTTCTGGAAGGGAGATTGTTGATGTCAGTTCCCTTGCAGGCCTGTGTCCCATCACAGCTGGCCCTTTTTAGGCACCCTCCCTCAAGAGGCAATAATTGCAGAAGCAACTTCTCTTTGAATTCAGCATGGATCTATTCTTTCATGTCTGGGGCATAGCAAAAAGTTGGCCTTTCGTAGTGGCAATGAATAGTTCTTCCAGCCCAAGAAAGTGAGCTTACTTCCACAACTTCCACAGGCTCCTGGACAGAAGGTCGCATCTTGGCCCCGCTGAGGTGAACAAGCCTTTCACATCAGTAGTGTTAGACTTTGGCCCTAGTGAAATTAGGTTGCATGGGAGACTTGACAGGGCTTCACTGTGATGGAAATAGAACGAGCTGGCTTTACTGCCCTTGTTATATAAAATACAGTATTGATTCCATGCTCAAGAGTTGAGGCTCCACTGAATCTCAGTTCTTAATAATTCATATAAACTGCAATGGAAAGGTGAGTTGATGGTATTGTGTTTTTTTTTCTTTCCCCTTTTTTTTTGGTTGGATGCTTAGAACAACTAGTGATGATTGGAAGCTCGCTGCCCCTGCTCAGTGTCATCTGGAAAAAAAGCAAAGAATTGCTTCCACAAGATGTCAACTTGGCACCTTTCTGAGCATCAAATTCAAACAAATTAAACAAGCAAACAGATAAATATAATCTTTTTAAGGCTTCAGATCAAAGTTAAACACTTGTGGGGATTTCTGAGGCTCTTTTTTTTTTTTTTTTTTTTTTTTTTTTTTTTTTTTTTTTCAAATTACTGAAACATCATTTTTTTGGTACAGCAGACAGAACTGGTCCAGTTCTCTGCACCACATCAAAAGATGCATTTCTGAGCAGTCAGGCATTGTACAGTACTGCAAAACTTAATCACCTCTTGCTTTACACTTGATTAAGCACATTACTTTTGGATCATCGAGTTCACAAGATATTGGAACATTAGGGTTGTCTCCTGTATGGCCATCACCTACAGAAACCTGCACGTAAGGCAAGAAAACATCTGCAGGGAAGATGTTACAGAGTTAAAGTCACTGCTCTTGTCGAGGCAGCTTTTATTGTCTTTTTTAATGACAGCGTATTCAGCATTTGAAAATAAAATGCATGAAAACCTACAGAAATTTCTTGCTGTGAGAAGTAAAATGTGCAGCAGTGTTATCTAATTTGAGAGCTCCTAGTTTTTGGTGCCCACCCAGAGATTCCTTTTCACTGAACTTTGCTGATCTTGATTTGTTTATCTCTCTCTTAACTATGAAATGGAAATAATAGCTATTTCCCACATTACTCCTGTGTTCTGAAATAACTCCCTGGTTTTGGTAAAATGTTTCAGTATTGCTGGGTAAAAAGATCTATTCAAAACATTAGAGGAATTCAAAAGTCAGGCTAACTAGATGCCATTCAGTAAAAGTTTACAGATTCATGGAATACTGGAGCTGTAGCAGGACTGAGAGGGTTGAAATTGGGTTTTCCAGAAATAGTTCTGATTGTTTGAGATAAACGTTATTTGCTGGAGTTTCCTTTCAAAAACTGTATTGCTTTTTTGAAAGAGCATGAAAAGTTGTTGAGAATTCTGAAATTTTTACTGGAATGAAAGTTCTAATTTTTGACCAGCTCTCCCAGACAAAGCCAACCAAATCTATTTCTGTTCTGTTCTGTCTTGTTCTATTTTGCTCTTCTATTGTCTGTGCCACTGAAATACTTGAGTGCCTTCCAGAAGTACATCAAGTGACATAACTAGCATTTGTTACATGAGAGTCTATTCTCCTTTTCTTCCCAGTGGGAAGCTTATATAAGATGTTTTGTCTTAGCGAAGTTTTTGATTGATTTAAATTTTCCTCTCCATTTCCGCATTTTCTCTGCTGTGTGTTTTGATGTTGCAGCCAGTAACAACAGTAGTTTTCTGAGATGAGGGTTTTCAAGTCTCTTGTATGACTTTTACCCTATGTTATGCTATGCTGATATGCAAGTCCGCCGTTAATTTTTATACTTTTTATCTTTTTATCAAGGTCAGAGTTATTTATGTTGCCATGCAACTCTTAACGACGGGGTACTTTTGCTTCAGTAGGGATGTCATGGTTCTCTCAGTTTCAGGCCTGTGCAATGTGACGGCTGTGGGAAAGTTTGCTGGAGATGGATAGGAGGCAACTGTGAAATCAGAGATTAGCAGTTACTGAAGTTTTTCATTTGGCTTTATATTCCTGTGCTGGTTTGGGTTTCCAGCTTCTGCGGGTGCTCACCTTGATCAGTGCCTCATAGCAAATAAAGCAAGATACCTGGGAAGAGGCTGTGGAGCTGAACAGCAGGAGCCAAGAGTGGATCTGGTGGCAGAAACAGAATATTTCTCTCTGAGTAAACAGACGCCCTGTGGTCAGACCGACCTCTTCTTGTCTCAGCGATAAGCATGCCAGCCTAAGTGAATTTAAACTCCACTTACCATGAGAACCAGTGGCAGTCCTGGCGTTAGCAGGGTGTCCACAGACACACAGCCCAAGTTTAAAGAGGCAAATTGAAACACACGACATTAATTTCTTCTACTTACAGGAACATTAGAAGAAGTAAATTCACAATTGGTCTGGAGACTGTCATGTCCTATGATGCTGGTAGTCTCTTTGATGGAAAACTCCATGTGATAACTCCACAGGTTACCTTCCCTTGCTGAGTTAAATCCTGAAATTTAGTAGCAAGTGTTAGGGAAACCTGCTGTGCTCTTGGATTCCCACATGCTCAGCTGCAATGACATATTTTTGATGTGAGAAACCAAGTTCACTCTTGGCATTGTAAGTGAGTGCTTTTTGCACTGAGTTTGGGAGGAAAAGCTGTACATTCATTCTTATGCTGTGGCAGTCTTTAGCTTGTTATTTGTTAGACAAAGGAGGGCTGCCTCTAAGAACATGAAATTGTTACTTCCCTATACCGAGCTACTGGTTTGGAAACACTGCGTGTGTCTCCTTGTGGGGGCTTGCTGGCATAAGTGAGAGGAGGGTCCATGCACTTACAGGACTGGGGAGAGGCGGGTGGGAGGGTGGCAAACTGCTATGTTTTCTCACCTTGGAACACTCCTTCGGGGGCATGACAAACACAATCAATATCTCAGCGAGGTTTACATAATTCTGACAAGCAAAAGAGTGTTTTTTTGTGTGTTTTTTTGTTTTGTTTTGTTTTTGTTTGTTTTTTTTAATTAAAGTTATTTATTTTTGGTGAGGCATGTGATCAGGAAATTTTTTGTTGTTGTTTTTTTTTTTTTTTTTTTTACTGCTGTGTGTCCGTGTCATCCATTTATTCACTCTTTCTGCAGCCTTCCAGCCACAAAGCTAAAAAGCTAGGACTAGGAGAGGAAACATAATGTGGACATTTTAATTTAATAGCATGGAGGCGGTATATTACAACTTCTCGTGCAATAGGGGAAGTGGGTCTTTCAGAGTCAGTGCAATTTGAAATAAATTATGTAGACATTTCTTAAGGATGTGAAATTTTCCATGTTAGACATAAAGTACGGATAACTTTTGTGACAGCAAAGTAGTTAAACTTACAGCTTTCCTAGCTGAATTTATACATCAGTTTCACAGCAGACCTGGACTCCAAGCTGTCAAGAGCAATAAGCATGAGGTGCTCTGAACAGACACAGGTGCCCAGGTGACCTTCTCCTTAGTGTCTAGAAGAAAGGGAGATGTGAATGTAAGCATCATGGGCTGATTAAAAACAACATCCAGTGTCACGTTTGTATAAAGAGGTGAACATCAACACCTTTTCCTGATACACTTGTGAATTTGTTAAGTCTTGTAATGGCAAAGGAGAGCGAGCTGTAGCTCTGTTTACATTCAGCTCAGAGATCCTGAACTTAACAGTGTTAAATTCTACCTGTTACAATGTGTGCTGTAACTGGCCAGTGCAGAACACTGCTTTTGTTCTCACCCACAGGTAAAAATAACCCTCAGAGCCACGTTGGTGAGGCTACACCATTTTTTGGTGGGCATCTCAGCCTTTGTCTCTGGCATATCCCCTCTGCTTGGAATTCCCAACCATTGTCAGCGCTCGCCTCTTGAATTGCCATATAGCCCTGCAAGGTCTTGAGAATCAGGTACTCAGGACAGGCTCAGGGAAATGCCAGCACAGACGGACAGATGCGTTACATGTGCTATGGAGAGCTAAAGCACTGTTGCAAGGAACTGCTGGAGACTCTTTGTACACAGAGAAGCAAATAATTGGTATTCCCTGTTCTGTAATCAAAAGCCATTCTTGGCCAGGGGAGATCCCTACAACAACATTCTTGCCTCCCCCTGAGAGAAGGAAGCCAATGATTATTCCGTTACCCTTCATTATCATTCGGTGTGGTATAAACTGGCCAGGACTTGAACTCTCAAGTGCCCAGGAGGGCCAGTACATGAATATACCTTGTGTCAGCAGAGGCAATTTCAAATAATACAGATGATGACAGATTGATGTTGGTAGCTCATTAGGCAAAGCACTGACCGAGACATCAAATTCCTTTCAGCAAGAGTACGGCTAGACTGTTTGCTGTTGTGTATTAATGGAGAGACACATTTTTCTTCTTTGATTTCTCTTGCTTCCTTCTTCCCACGTTTGCGTCAGACAGTGCTGGCTATCAGATCTGTCATCATGCTTGACTTTCCTAATGCGAACAGCTGTGCCAGAAGAACCTAGGTGTAAAGCTAAACCAAATCTGTAGATGCGGTATAGAGAGAACATTTCAACAAAAGACCTATGTTCACAAGCCTCCTGTGGCATACAGATTTTAATGTAACACTTGGCTTCTAGCTCGTCCAGATCCAATAGCACAATCTTCCTACCGATGCCTGGAAAGATAGAGAACAGATCTGTGAAGCAGTGTAAGGTGTATTTAGGTTGCCACCTCCTTGATATGCTGCTGACTTCTGCACTTGTGGATTACGCTTTCACACTTCTGGAACATGCCTTATCCCTTGTGGCTAAGCTGGCATTCTGTGGGCCAGAGCTGGCTCTCTGCCTCTTCCTGAGGAAGACAAGGAACAATTCTCTAAGCAGAAAACACTGTCACAGTCCTCTGCTTACCTGTCACAGTCCAGCAGAGCTAGCCAGGTGACTTCTGCCAGCACCTTCCTCCCCAGTGATCCGTCTGTCTGTGCGCCCCAGCAGAGTGCAGTGGGCAACTTGCTGAAGAGATGAGAGAGAGGCCCAAAATCTAGTGGGGGAAGGAAACCCGAGACCATCCTTGGTATTTGTGCCCAGCAAGGCTGAAATACTGTGTTGTCTGGGGGCCAAGTAAGGGCAAATATGTCTGAGCCTTGTTGGCCACGTTGCTACCCCCAAAGGGCTGGTGCTGATGCCAGAAGAGAGGAGTCCACAGCTGCTGAAAGGGATCAGAAAGCTGAGATGGACACCCAAAGGAAGAAATCAAAGCAAGGAGAGAAGGAGGGGAATACTCAGCAACTGAAAAGATTCCAGGGTGAGAATGGATGCTAAAATATCTGGGACTCAGATAGCTGGCTGCTGCAAAGAGCTTATTAGCCCACGTGGATGCCAGACGGTTGATCCAGCCTCATTGTACAGCATCATCTCTGGAGGTTCTTTGCAGCCCTGCAGTTCTATGGCTTTGTGATTTGATAAGTAATCTTACAATACACTGGGTACTTTATCCTCACAGCCGGTATTATACTCAGTGCTTTTCATATCCAAAATGGTTTTACAAAGTGTATCTGAGTAACTGTCCCTTGGAGGCAGGAAGAGACAAACATTGCATTTATACAAAATATAATCTTGGAATAAACACCATTGCCATTTTAGTATGGTAAATGCCATAAATGGACCTGATTGCTACAGTATAAAAATGATCTCTTGCAGTGAATATGCATTTTTCCTTCTTTACTGTTGTTTGTAGTTATATCCGTGTCTTTCAGCTGTGGTCTATGGTATACCTGGACAGTAAATTGCAAGACCAGAGAGGAACTGCTTTAATAGAAGTAACTTTAAGTAGTGTCAGTGAGAAATGACGCTATGGCACAGTAGTCAGACATTTCCCACGTTTGAGTGTTGTGCTAGGCATCTTAACTGAAAAGATTATTGTTAACATTATGTCTAATGTTGCTAATCTGATAGTTCACATACCTTTTATTGATTTTGTTTGAATTGAGTTTGTAACTGTTGATTTGGTCTTAATTTATATAACCAGTGGCCAAATGCACTGTTTTCTCAGTAATTCTTGCGTTACAGAGAGCTAGATGCAATGACAGTAACTGAGTCTGGCAGTCTACCATCTGGGTACACACTAATAAAATAATCATCTGCATAATTTTGGAATTCATTGCAGATACTGGGGGAAAAATGTATTGGGTTTGATCTCAAATTGCAGACAGCCCATTAGAATAATAATGATACAAATAATTTCCCCTAAAATCCTGGAATGGTCTCTGGTGGGATTTGTTTTACATGCATCATGAAGCTGCCTATGTTAACTTTGCTTTGATATCAAAGGTAAATAGAGGGTGAATGATTAAATAATTTCTATTCAGTTTTGCTGAAAGTAAAGTTTCACTCAGTGTAAAATGAACAATTTTGGCTCTTTATTATAACAGTAATGTGGGGGGCAGGGTCCTTTTTCTTGCATCACTAATTGATAAACTAAATTAGGGCCTACAGACTTCAGCCACAATTGGGTCCCATTGTTAGGATTGATATACGTTTGTAAGGAGAAGACAGCTCACTTTCCAAGGAGTATATGCTCCTTGGCCTTTTCTGCATTCTGAAATCAACTGTAACTCACCTCAAAGCTGCCCCAAATGAAGCCAGGAAAATTAATAATTGCTTAAGAAGCACGTCTCTGCCAGAAGGTGTGTTTGGCTCCAACTCATCAGTACTATGCTTTATTCAGGAGTGACTTCCCCTATTCAAGTCAAAGGACCCTTTCTGCAGCTGGAGGGCCCCCCCATTAGGTTATTTCCTAAGTAACTATTTCCATTCTCAATTGCCACTCTGTCTCCATCCAGTTTATCTTTACCTAAAACCCTGGAGGGGGTGCAGCAGTGTTTGTCGAAGAAGTGTTGGAGCAATGAGCCAGACTGCTTGGTGTCATTGGTAGAGTGAGACAGGGACTGAAGAACTACATACAGGTTTGATCTCAAACACCACACGTTGAAACTTCCCATCCACTGAAGTCTGTGAAAAGAATTATGGGAGTGGAAAGTAGGAAAGCCCATTAAATTCCACTGAAATTAAGTAAGTTGGAAGAGCTTTTAGAAAGGCCAGCCCAGAAGTGATGTAGTTTTTGGTTTGTTTGTTTGCTTTTTAATATTAAAACAACTATTTCTTACTTATTGACAGGGTTATTGAGCCTGTCCCCTCAAATTAAGGACAATGTGAGGTAGTTACCCCTAAAGATTGCACTCAGGTTTTTGGCTTTTGGATTTACGGAGAGGGCTTGAGTTGGGAAACCAGTCTGGCCATGTTGGAAGGGGCAACTGAATGGAAAATTATCAAAGGCAAAACATACCAAGGCAGTGTTAAATAGACTTGCAGAATATGGGAGGCTTGTGGTAGGAGAGACGGAAGGGCAAGCAGCTTTTCCCAGAGTAGATGTTCGAGTTTGCTGTGTAACAAAGGACAAAGAAATCTGACCTGAAATGGAAGGAGAAAGGCATCCATGGTGTTGAAGAGAAGCTACTAGGGCAGAAGAACCTGAGCCTACAAACAAAAATGCTTCTGGGTAGTTAGGAACTAGGGGAGGTGCTGTGTATGGGGTTAAGCACATCGTACCTGCAGACAAACTCTATGCTTATAATTTTTAGTGTTTAAAAAGCTGTGTGAAACCCATACCAGTCACATGTCTCAGAAAGGCATATTGTGAATTCAGGGCTTTGTAACATCAGTGAGGTGGTGAACGTGTTGTGAGAGGACTGAGGAGACGGGGCTGGTAGCAGCTATTTAGCAACTGGCTCCACAGCTGCCACTGCGAGGTGTTCTGCAGCCACTGCTCCGTGCCTGCGGACCAATGCCAGGAACCATGCCTAACGCTTCCCACTCGCAGCAAGCTCAGGGCAGCCTGGCAGGTGTCCATCAGAGGTGCTCAACCACATCTGTGACGCTGTGACAGGTTGGGGAAAGCAGGGCAGGCACGGAGAACGGAGCAGGCACAATTCCCACGTCTGCCCCTAAGGCATGGCTTGACGTTGCCGGTCGGCTGATGTAGGGGAGGTCCCATCCCCTGTTCCTAGCCACGGCCTCTCACCCTTCCCTGGCATTCGTCCGTCATTCGTCTTGCCATGCGGTGAAGTGATGCAGGGAGCCGTGCCAGCAGCACTTGAATCATTCATTATGGTAAGGTTAGTGCTTTGGCAGACCGAATCCATGAGTTGGGCTCACAGAGGTCCAGTGAGCAGCTCTGCTGGCACAAGGGAAATGACAGCGGCCAGCTGGAACCTGGATAATCTACCCACTGAGTCACCGAATCATAAAAATTCGTTTGGAAGGGGTCTCCGGAGATCATCAGGGCAAAGCGCCGACTCGAAGCAAGGATATCACCAGCACTACAATGGTGGTTGGAAGCACCAGCTCTTCTCAACTTGAGTTTCTTTGCGTGTGAAGCAGGGGAAGCTGAGGGACTGTTCGGTGATGTATCCGGAGACCTGTGGGTGAAAATACTGCCTTAGCGTGAAGAACTTCTAAGACCATGCAATAATGTTGGCTGCTAAGTGTTGGAATTGTGTTTTCCCTGGCCTTCGTATAAGTTTTGTGATATATGGACTAATGTGTTAGGTGCAAGGCTGAATTTGTTTGAGTATTGAGATTTCTAAGCAAGGCCTTTGAAAAAAATACAGTGATGTGTCATTGAAGAAGGGGTGATAAACAGCCCCATATATTCATCTGTGCCTCAGTAGGTTTAACATTAGTGGTTGCCTGGAAGCTGTTCCTAATGGCTGTCATATTTATCTACCTAAACACAGTGATGTCAGAAAAGAGGGACCTTCTTTGCTCCTTTATAGTAGCCGTTTCAGACTGGAGCAGTTATAACCAGTTCCTTTAAAAAAATATTTACTTTTCATCAGACGTTTACATAACATGTTCTCCAAGGGAACAAATACTGTGTTTCAACATAGTTTGAAACATGAGAGATGGAAAAGAAGTTAATGAACAACATTTAAGTCAACATCAAAGCGCTTTCTTTCTCTAGTAAATACCCAGACCATCACATTATGATGCAATAACAAGAAGTTCATGGTCAGCCTCTTTCAGCTCACTCTTTAGTACATTTTTGGGACCACGTGCAAAAATCCTGAACTGCCCATGAAAGAGTTAACTGGAGTCAGGGAGCATTAATGCAGACATACACCTTCAGCTGACCCCCATCTTCTTTGAGAGGTTCAGAGAAGACTTATGTTAAGATATTATAAATTATTTTTTATTTTTATTTTGTTTTAATTTGTATTTATTATTTATATTTTATTATTTTTATTATTATAAATACATAAGAAGGGAGAGCCCTAGAAGCCCCTCCAGAGGAGGGAAGAGCCTGGTGAAAAATACTGTGGGATTCTTGTGAAAAAAAGACTGCCAGGCTGGCAAGAAGACAAAGGGTTGGAAAGGAAGAAGTACTATAAGGCTGAGGACACTTCTGGTATCCTCAGCCCATGGCATGGGTCTTGCCTTGGAGTGTTGGGGAAGCAACAAAGCTTGTTTTCCTGTCTGGGGATGAAGATCTGCCCCTACAAATCTGTAGTCTTTGAATCACAACTGGCTGGTGTGAGGACACTTCATTAGCTGAGCAGACCTGAGGCTGAGTTAAGTAGATGACTGAGTCCTGAGAAGAGCTACATCTTTGTAGACGTGCAGGTGGAGTTTGTGATCCATACATGGACAGTCCCAAGCCATATAAGCCTGCCTTGAGTAGTACACAAACCTTTTGCTGCGGCTTTTCATTTTATAAGAAGCTGTAGCCTTGCTCCGACTGCAGCAGGAATTAGCAGCAAATTGCCTGCATTCCCCTTCCCTGAAGAATATAAAAGCTACTGGCAGAGGTAGAAAAGAAATTACCACAGCAAAATCTGGAGAGCTCTGTGCACTTTCATGGGGGGAAGCAGGATTTGGGGACAAGGTGCTTTTTGACCCAGAACTCCAAGAGACTGAACAAGTGAAATTGTTTATCCCAGGCATATCTAACAAATGGGACATTGGGCTTGTGGTTGGAGAACAGCAAATAAAAATTAACAATATTTAAAAGTACAAACCACAGGGCTGCTGAACTTGTACCAGTAGCATGTAAGGAATAGCATGAGAGAGGGAGGGAAGGGGAACAAGAGGAAAGTGAAATAAAATACAAGTTTTTACCAACATTGGGTCATGTCACACTGTTATTTTTAAGATACTCCATTTTGATAGCCAGAGAAAATGTAGTAGGTGTCCTAGGTTTTAATGAAGTGTTTGATAGCTGCCACATGGGGAATTACTGAAGATGTTACTTATGTGTTACAATTCTGGCTAAATGGCAGACAAAAATATGCTCTACAGGAAGGAATAATACCAGCTTGGAGGAGAGCTAATAGTAAAGTTTCCCGGTTATCTCAGGTTAGTCTTAAAACAGATCCTACTTTAATATATTCATTAATATCTTCAGCACACAGGTAGCGATGCACTTATGCAAGTTGCTTGTAATATTTAGAGGGTACATGAATAAGGAGGATCAGGATATTCTACGTGATGGGCCAGGTGACCTTGAGAATAGGAGTAACAGAAGTGGAATGAAATTTGACAAAGAAAAGAGGAAAGCTGAGCCATGTGGTTGGGGAGTTAGTGCTGTAAGCTCATCAGAAGCATAAATGAAAGTACAGGAAAATGTGGGCATTTGGCCTGATTTTGGGATGATTGGACTGTCAGCAGGAGGCGTCTGAAAAGAAATTCCATGTCTGATGATGTCTTGAGGAGCAGCAGACAGGGAAGTGTGAAGGCTACTGTTGAAGGAACTGGCATGACACCTGCAGCACCATATACTGGCTGCAGCCTAGGTGGGTGTAGGAAAAGGCTTCTAAGATGGACAGAGTCCCTTAGGGTCACTTATGCACAAGCAGACTAGGGAAGTACAGTTCTTTTATTCTTGTGAAATGAAGAAAAGGGTGAGTAAGAGCAAAGAAAGCTTTTTTTTTTTTTTTTTTTCTTTGTGGCATGGTATATCCTTTCAGACATTCTTAGTCACTAAAAGCTGGACAGATTGTACAGTCTGTCTGTCTGAAGCAGAGCAGTTCACCCATGCTTCCTCAGCCCGTGTTTGCGTTGTGCAGTCATCTGGAAGCTCCAGGCACAGGCCTGTCCCTGTAGGCCCAACAACAGCCCTCGTTAGAGCAAAGAGTCCTAATCAGACCCATCTTAAAAAAAAAAAAAAAAGGAAGAAGAAATTGTGGAGACCGGGAATGGCAATGTGGTGATAATTCCATCTCCCCTGTGTGGGAGGCCGGCGTGCAGTGACTGCAGAGCTATTAGGTATTTGTCTATGTATCCCTTAAAAAGGAGGGGTGGTAGATGCAGATAAAAAAAAAATCTCGTCGAAGATCTGCCATCACAGATGGAAAAAACAAATGGCTGTAAAGTCATGTGAGTGTATACCCCGTGCAGATCCTATGGCAAGGCAGATTTATGTACTGTGTCAGTAGGGATATGTACCTAAGTGCAATGGCTCCGAGTTGCAGGGGAAGGCAGGCCTGCGGCCTCCATTTTACAGACATGGGCCCGGAGCGACTGCCGGAGTTGGTGCCATTGTACCAGTTGGCTTTCGGCCCAGTATTTTGGTTTGCTCGACCAACTATCTTTTCACCTTTGCTCACAAACAGCAGCAGATAAAAGTTGGCCGTCTCTGTGCTCTTGCTGGGGACTTAATCCCCAGCACAGGCTCACTTATCGGACCTCTGTACCCGAGGCAGTGTTAATTGGCGCGGATCCACCCGAGCGGAGGTCCCTGGAGCTATGCTGATTTCTACCAGAGAGTGTTCTGACCTAGCCACTCCATTTCTGTATGGAAAAGAGCTAATCAGATGTTTCAGCGAGCTTAAATTAGTGATAAAAGATAACTCTCTGCTCTATTCATGAGCTGGAACCATATTTGTTGTGTGAGTATGTGCTGGGGAGGTGAGAAAGTTGTTCCCAAGACACCGCGATGGATTTATTCCATCTCCCCGGCTCTCTCAGGCCAGGCCGTGTTTTGTCTACACGCCGTGTTCACGTGTGAGATCCTGAGTGTCGGTGTCACAACCCCTGCTTAAGTGGCCTCTATTTTTATTAGCCTTGCCTTACAAGATAAATAAATAACCTAGAAAGATAAATAAGCGGCAGCACAAAAAGCACAAAACCCACAGATTTGTCAAGGTGCAGTACCGACTCACCAACAGTAGATGGTACTAACACATCTCCGGTAACAGCATTTTTCTGATGGATTTGAAAGGCCAAAAGAGGCTTAGATCTGAATCCGCTAAAAATCATACAAGCCAAAGGCTGTAGAATATCATCTCCTCAACATCAGAGGGTGTTTAGCAGCCCAGTCACGGCCATATGTCAGTCTGTTGAGCTTTGCTGAGTTCTCAGCTGAAAAACGACCATACAGGAGAGTGGCAGGAAGCAGAGCGGTTGTTATGAGACTTTGTGAATTTTAAATCTATTTTCAGGAGTTCATAAAAAATTCTCTCTAGCCTGCACTGGAGAAGCACTCTGAAAAATTATTGCAGAGATATGAAAGGCCAGGGTGGAAGACTTCTGAAATGCAGCAGCATAGGTTTTTACTCCTTGCTTTAACCTTTTTTTTACCCTAATGATGTCTTCATTCTCAATCTTAATTATCTCTGAAGGAAGTCCTGGTCTTTCCTTCCTATGCATATAGGATCCTGCAAATGTCATAAAGTCACATTGTTTCGCTACACTGGGGAGCCCAGGGAGCATTTCTGCCATCCTCCTGCATGTGATTGACACAGATTTTTGTAACGGGTAGCAGTTCACCTGGACCGGTTTCCATGGTGCCGTTAAGCTGGAAGTGTGGGATCTGGCACTCGTTTGCTCAGAGCCGATGAGGAGTTGAAAGGGATTTTTCCCCTTGACCTCTTTGCTGAAGGTCATTAGTGCTAATCAATTTCCTTATTGGATTTCAAACAGTGAGGTCCTCTTCTTAGCTGCACCCTCTGAAATTTGCAATAAGGGCAGATACAAGAGATCAGCTCTGCAATATGACAATTTCTTTCAGCAGCCACTGAAAGGAAAACCCAATACTTGCTAACCAGTATGAACTGCTAGACACCTCTGCTTCTCCAGAGATAAGGTGAACTATGTTCTGTTGCAACCAGCTAGCGACATTCATGCACAGTATAAATAGAAAGGGATGAAAATGCTAAAGAATAGCTTTGGTTTTGGCCAGGAATGGTTTCAGTATAGCTGGCCCAGCCTTTGGGCAGGGAGCTTATATCAGATTCTCTCTCATAGCCTGTTTTATAAGTTTAAAGTAACCTTCAACTATTCATTAAAATATGAGACGCATATTTTCTGTGGCAGTGATAGGAACAAAAAGCATATTTTGTTTGCCTGTCTATCACTGTAGGCTAATAAAGCTTTGCACTGTGAAGAGATGCACCATTTATGTGCACAGTAATTGACAGAGATGTGGTAAAAGCCAGTTTGCCAGTGTCTGTTGACTGATGTTTTGATCATGTTTTTGTATTGTCCTTGAAGTTAAGATTACCGAGCACTTACAGTATTGTGTGCTAGCCATTACATATATCCAGGTACGTGTGGCAAAAAAATCTAGTGCTTAAAATCAAAGCTAGCCATCAGTCCAGATCCCAATGAAACCAATGAAAGGTTCCTGTAGACTGTGGGAGAGGTTGGGCTTTCAGAGTCTGACCAAATATACCATTGCAAATATACCATGCAAGGTTGTTTATCCACTTCAGTGGGTGAACACAGCCAGGCTCTCTGCTTTCTCTGTACATATGCACCCTCTCTTCTGTACCCACACATATGTGTGTGTGTGTGCACATATACAGCTGCAAAAGACAGATCCCTGAAATCTATTCAAAAACATTTTTGAGGTTAGGACTCGTCTTCAAGGAGTTTTGCTTCCTCCTAGAACAGTCAAAATTAATAAACTTTTAGTCTAAGAACATACACCAGGTTTCAGTTTAGCAGTATCTGTCAGAAACAAATGCACTTCGTTAGATTTTTTTTTTCCAGATAGCTGTGAAATAAATAATGTAAATATCCTTACTTCCAGACAGGCAAAACATATTAAAGAAATGGTTAAATATACCCGTGAGAGAGCTACCAATCAACACTTTTTTTACTAGTTTTGTTTTGCATTCTTTTCTGACTAGTATATTCATGACCAGCTGTTTTTAGAGCTAGTAAAAATTCTCAAGCTCACATTAGGAAGGGTTTCAGTTACATGATCTGTAGCTACAGTTGTTAGAACACTTGGCATGGCATTTAAAAATGAGAAAATTGTTTTTATTGAGTAAAGCACCAAAGCTCTGAAACAATATTTCACTGGACTTACAGAAAATGTTTTTGAACTTTGCCATTAATGACCAACTGACAGGCAATTTGGTAGGCAGGGAGTTTTCAAACGTGACTTCAAGTAATGCCCATTTAATCTGGGCGAACGTTAGAAATTTCAGTGCACTTATATGGGAAGGACTTGTACCAAATTGCCCTTGACCAGTATTTCCTTATCCGCACTAATGTGATCGCTCTTCTGTCCCAAGAGTTGCCTTCATATGGCGGTGAAGCATACATGCAACAAAAGCCTCCCTTGTCTTTGTAGGTCACCTTAAATAGCGAGAATAGCAAAGTTTAGTCAAATTCTAGCAATTTTTGCTCTTCAATGTGCACTGGCTAATAACGTTTCTTGTTTCCTGGGCAGAAAGTACCTATCTGGTGTACCATCAGTCTGTCTCTGCCAGGCAGCTTGTGCAAGCCTCTGTCTCCATTACGGAGGGGAGCACAATAAGAAGCGTGTTTGGGCTGTGCTGATAGAGGAACTGGGGCCTATAACGGTGCAGAGGCTTGTTGCTCTCTCAGATTACTTCAGACTCCAGAGAGAAAATAAATACTGAGAGTTAAAAGAATGTATGAAATTCAGAAAGGCTACAGGAAAAACTAGCCTGCCATTCTCCGAGCAGCAAAACTAATGAAATAAGGATGGATGATTTTATCTACCACTGAGATTCATTAGGCAGGATCATTTCAGGATTCCTGAAACCATGAGGAGGGCACAAATGTCGGTGTTGTGTACCACTGCTTCCCCTGGGAGGGGCTGGGGGCTGGAAAAAGGGGGAAGGAGAAGGCAGTAAGGAACCTGCCCAGCTGAGGATGTGTGGGAAGGGTCCCTTGCTCCTTGCCAAAGGACTCTCCTTGCTCTCCTCTCCTTGCTAAATTATCTCTTTGTCCCCTCAGCCCTGGATTTCCATGCTGCCTGCAGCCCCTCTAGCATTGAGCACCCCTTCAGTCCTGAGCATCTGCCCCCCATCCTGCTGCCTGAAACACTGGATGCTCCCAGCCGAGGGCACACCAGCCTCCAAGCACTTCTTGCTGGAGTCCCAAGCTCCATCTCCATCCACAATCCCAGCAATCTGCAGGCACTAGCAGCCTCTCAGGTGGTGCTTGCCCCTGGGTGGACTGGCAGAGCTCCAACACTAAGGGGCTGGGATGGAGACGGGCAGCCCTGCAGAGCTCACTGGTGGTGAAGGGAACCTTACTGGCACGTCTCAAATGCCCTGTGATCAAATCCCAGCCACGGTATTTCCTCCTTGAAAATCATCCCTGGTTTTATGTCATAGTCAACATCTCCAAATGAAAATTAGGAAAATAAAGCCACAGAACCAAAACAGATCGGGGGAAGTAGTGTCAAAGAATCTGGGTGATAGTTTTATTTTTAGGGTGGAGGTGACCATGGCTTTGCATGTGAGCGAGCAGAGGATGCACGATCCATAAGGAAACCAAACACTTGGCTTCACGCTCAGACATCACGCTGTGTCTGCTCTTAACCAATATTGCAGCTAAAGGGATTGAGGAGTCAAATATTGGTGGGGCAGGGTGAGATGTTTTGGTGGTTGTGTAATGAGAATTGTGGCATACTCCTGCCTTTTTTTTTTTTTTGCACTCAGCTGGAGTGTAACTAACGTCTGTCATGGTACCACTAGTCGAGTTAAATACGCTGGAGTGGAACTGAGGGTGGGGGTGGGTGGGGAATCGGGAGGAATAATTCGGTCCTACAACCATCACTTCCAGGCTGGAAGCAGGACAGTATGGAGATGTGACAGTTCCCTGACAGTTGCTTTTGTCCTGCCAGAGACAGTTGTAACAATTATGCTTGCACTTAATTACTGCGCTTCGACTGTGGTAGGCTAAAGCATTCAGCAGGATGGGAGGTGTTAAGAAGCAGAATGCATTTTAAATTTAGAAAATCCCCTTGAGAAATATCCTTATTTCACACTTATTATTAGTAAAGCCAGCTTTGGAGAGAAAATCTTTGCTTCCGTGACTGGAACCAGTGTCTTCAGCAAGAAGCAGGTGTATAGAAATCTCTCGTGTGGGGACATCAATATTCCATCTGTTCTGCAAATCTAGGAGCTGCTGAGTCATCTCGTGCCGTGTGTATTTGACATAATTTTTAAAGGTTATCAATACTGAGACACCGAGTGCTTAACTGATATATAAATACAGGTTTTTATCCTACTTCATTTTCCTGTGAGCCTGAATGGAAATACTTGTCTGATCCTGCCACTGTTAAATTCAATGACTAAACTCCTTGTTTGTTCCAGTGGTGGGGGATTCAATGTTGCAGGCTTAAATAATTGAAATAAGTGACCCGTAGTGATACAAGGCACAGATCCAACAGACAGAAGGTCATTTTCTTCTTAAGCTGTTTAAAGGTGTGAATTAAGATGCCTACGAAAAATGCTTAACCATTTCTTCCATATTCACCCAGGTAGCAAAATACATGCAGAGCAAGCAGAGTCTGTAGCAGGAGGGCTGAAGCAAAAAAAAAAAAAAAAAAATCACCAGTAACATATTGTGCAGCTCACAGGCTTGGCTGAAGCTGTCAGCACCCAGCAGTTTCTGTTGGGCTGCTCACGGGCTGAGTTCTTGTTTCCTGTACTCGTTGTGCACCTTGTGTGTTAGGCTCCTTTGAAAATTTGGGTACTTGTTTTGCTGCCTAATTGGAAGCAGAAGTCGTTTGAAAACATATTTGCTTTCCCTCCAGGGATGGTACTACCCCAAAATACAGAGTATGCTTTGGCTTAATTTAATAAGTCATAATCTCTTCTGGTATTTTATTGCATTTTAGTGCGAGGTGATTTTTTCCAGAGATGACTCAAAATAATACAAAAGAAACAACCTTGTCCTGTGAACAACACATGAATTATAGCTGATAAAATCAAGATAGTTTGAAGGCTTGCCAGCACAAGGAATGAACTCCCTCAGATTCCTGACTTACAGAGTAATGTTAGCAGCCCCAGATTTCCCTAGTAATTTTGAAGTTTAAAGGAACCTTAAGGACACTCCAAGGAAATCAGTCGAAAGAGAAGGTTTCCTATTAACACAGAAAAGAATCACTGTGAAATGAGGGAAGGAACAAAGTGATTTCTGCCGTCCTGATGAAGACTCGCGGCTTACGATGCTCTTGGACACACTTAACCTGTGCCTTTTGGATGTGGATGTTGTTATGCTCATTGGGAACTGCCATCTCAAGGAAGCGTGTAATGCTGTGTGTAGAAATGTCAGCATAAGCAGAACGAGGTGTTCGCTTGGTTTTCTGAGTTTCTTGCACAGGGGATATTGTACTGAGGCACCACAGACTGCATTATCTCCCAGCTCCTTGCCAGGTGCTGTTCAAGATGTGAGCTCTGGCTTTTAAAGCCGTTTATGGGTGGAATACAGCATATTGTGCTGGCTCCAGTCTGTGAGCCTTCAGACGGGAGGTATAAATTCAGCGTGTAGCTATAACTGAGCATTCAGAGGTTTGCGTCGTGAATCTCATCTATTTGGTAGCCTGGTGGAGCTGCTGTTTATTTTTATGTTGGAGAGCATCCTTCAGTCAGGCTTTTCTACAAAGAGAAGTGGAACTGATTCAAAGAATGAATATATGGGGTTTTATAATATACTGAACTCATGTTTAAGGATCCCAATAAATTCATAAAAATTCCTCCTATAAAGATCTGTAGAGGAGTCTCTCTATAACCTCAGCAGTTTCTCTGTACCAGAATGCAAAAAATGAACTGATTTCAGTGGGGAGTATCACGTGTGCTGAAACCAGCCCCAGCTCAGTACAGAACAAAATAACGTGTGCAAACACTTCTACATTAAGGATGTGCTTCAAGGTTTTGGATGTAGGTGGGCTTGTGCATAAAGTGCAACTTGCACTTTGCTAAATAAGCTTATGTATGAAAGAAAATGGCACAAAGCACGTGAGACTGCCTCAGCAAAGCGCTTTGGTAAGGCTTCAGGAACTTTGTTTCACACTGGCATTTTTTTCTCACAGCACACGTGATGCATGGCCCTGGTATTTCTGGAATGACAAATAATGCTCAAAGCTGCTCTTAGGCCACAGCGGATTATTCATTTCTCTTGATGCCTTGCACAAGAGTTTTCAGAAGCTGCCCACCAGCTCTGAACCTCAGAGCTGCGTGCTCTGTTAGGATTTGTAATCACAGTGCTCCTCTGCCTTGGACTTCAGAGTTATGTTCTTGAATGTTCCCCGCCCATCTACTCTCCGCTGGTGATTTTTTGGTGCTTTCTAGAGAAGGGCCTCTCCAAAACTGTAATTCTCAGAAATGAGACACCTTGTGCCACTGGCAATATTTAAAAATGCCTGAAGATCCTATTCTAGATTCCCTTCATAGCCCTGGAATGTTATTTGGCCTCTCAGCAGCTTCAGTTTCTTCACTTGTGAAGGAAGCAGAATTAGATATGGTGCCACAGAAGCACAGAATCACAGACTGGGTTGGGTTGTGTTGGAAGGGACTTTAAAACCACCTATTCCAGCCCCCTGCCATAGGCAGGGACACCTCCCACCAGCCCAGTCTGCCCAGGCCCCATCCAGCCTGGCCTTGAGCACCTCCACGGATGGGGCACCCACAGCTTCTCTGGGCAGCCTGTGCCAGGGCCTCACCACCCTCTGAGCAAAGAATTTCCTCCTTCTATCTAATGTAAATCTACAGTCCTTCAGTTTAAAACCATTACCCCTTGCTCTATTGCTACAAGCCCTGGTAAAATGTCTCTCTCCATCTTTCTTGTAATCCCCTTTTAAGTATCAAAAGGCTGCAATAAGGCCTCCCTGGAGCTTTCCATGTTGTAGGCACGCTGTGCAGCTTAATTCAGAGACATGAGCAAGAGGTGCTCTGAGCTCCTGGGGTGCGGAATGCAATTAAACTATGCAATATTAGTAGTGCTGGAGTTTAACTAACAATAACGCTCATTCTAAGTATCCTGATCCTCTACTTTATGCAGAACTATCCGAAGGACCATTCACATCACAAAGAAACGTGCCCAGTGTGGTATGGGTGAGGGCTTACCTTCACGAAAATGTTACATTTGGGGACAGAATTCCACTTGATGGTTAATCTTCAACCTGTGTAAATCTGTGCAAGATCAAGGCTTCTATATTATGAAAATATGAGTTGTCCTTGATTTTTATAAGCCCTACAGATCCATTTATTAGGCATAAAATATATTTAAAAGGAGAAAAGCATAAATGTACATTTCAAAACAGTTACATGTTGCTGGCATATGTTAGTCTTATAAATAATTTGGAAAGATTATTTCAGAGGAAAGATTAATCAAAGTTCAGCAGTATCCCGGAGTTAATGATACTCATTACAACCACTGTCTGAAATCAGTATGTACTTTCTGAACTCTTCAAAGGACTGCTCCCTACTCCAAAATACTCAAAGCCTAAGTTGAGGAGAGAGAAACCCCTGAAAAAGAAAAAATGAAAAAAGAAAAAGCTTCTCGGTGTTTTTCAGCTGCTGAGATTGGAATTGGTTGAGGTTGATGGCAGTCTGCTAATGACTCTCTTATCCTTGAGGATTTTTTAAAAAATGAAGACTGCAACGCAAATGAGATGGAGAGATTGCAAAATCTGTGTGGAGGAATCAGTTCCCCGCTGCCACATTCTTAGCCTGAGAAGCACATCGCTACAATCTGAGGCAGACTTTTCGGTTCTCCCCGTGTAAGTGTAATAGTGGTTATTTTAAATGCATGCATCATACTGAAAGGTTGGTGGAATGGATGCTTTCTAGTTCAAGGTCTGCTGCTGAAAACATTTTCTGCTTTATTAGCTTTATGTGTGCTGTGTTGTCTCGCAGCGCTCGGGGGACTACTCTTGGGTGCCAGGATTTGCAGGATTCAGGCCAGAACAGGAATGTGAACTTAGTCTCTGAACCAGCACTTGAGGACACGCTGCAGACGTGCAGAAGGCAGCAAAACCACACTGGGTGCTGTTTGCCCCCTCCTGATGTCACTCGGAGGTTTCCCCTCCAGTCTGCTGCTGTACCACCAGCTCTAACAAATCACTTCTTTCCATCATCTGCACCAACTGGGGCCGTGCTCCCTTAGTTCACTAGCAGTTAATATTAGTGAGTAATTTTCTGTAACAAAGAGAGCCGCTTTTTCACGGGGAAACTCTTTATCAGCCTGGCAGCTTGTGAACTCCTTAGCATTTGATCTGCTGCAGCCAGTGCTCCTGCTGGAATCGATAGCTGTATTGATTGAGGAGCAACCCGAGGGCCGGGGCCTCAGGCTGGGCTAACGCAGCTGAGAGATGAAGTCGGTGATTGAATTGCTTTCAGCAGAGTTAGGAGCCATCCCCTAAGACAGGAGATTTTCTGCAGACTAGAGATTTTAGATGTCCTCGTATGAACTGCCATGTGTAGACAAGTGACCTCCCAATCAATCTTTGCATCCTAGGAGCATGGCTCTCCAAGTTCTCGCTGTGGCTCCATTCCCAAGACTGGCTCGGAGGTGCTGCCTCTCGTGCTTCTGCAGGCATTTTCCCCATTAAGGCTGACTCCCCTCGGCACAGAGCAGCGTGTTTCAGCTTGCTGTCTGCTCTGGCAGAGAAGCTGTGGAGTGACCGGGCACAGCAGGACCCCAGAGCTACCCCGGGTCATGCTACCAGGGACGTTACAGCCCTTTGCTCCCTTCGCCATGAAGGAACGTGGCTCTCCTTGCTGCATCTCCACATCTTTTCAGTGCCTGTCCAGTGCTTTCGCCTTTTTGTCTTTCAGAAGTAGCCCAAAAAATGAGCACTGCCAAGCCAGGAGAAACAAAGCGTTAATCGCCACGGTCATCTCAGGGACAATCCAAGCCTGGAGCACTTCAATAGCCGGGCTTCATAACCTCTCTGCTTGGTGCCAACGTGGCCAGCCTCTGGAGAGCTCACAGACTCATTCATCACCTTGGTTAACCAGCTTTATCTAGCAGCGTGGCTGGGGCCAGTTAAAGCTCCTGGCTTTGGATGAAGCTTCCCTGACCTCCCCTCAGCAGGACAACATCCTTTTTCAATACTGATAAAGGCCTTATTCTGCACACAATTACAGTTTTCCACTGGGTTGTTCTTGACTAACACCAGTGTTAGGAAGACACGGCAGATTTCTGACATGTTTACACGGGTTATTATTTTGTTTTGCTTCTTAAATTGATCCCAATTGATCGATACTTTTCCCATGGCACAGTGAGATTCAAAGCTAGAACTGTGCCTGTCTGTTTACCAATGCTACTTTTGTAGAGGAAGACAATATTGTTTGTTGCAAAGTACATGATATCTACAGGGTACCTAAGGCTTGTCTGTGTGAGAATTAAGCTGATGCACAAGTTTAAAGTTGGGTGAAAATTTCTGTGTACATACTTATTCTGGTGTATGAGAGGTTTGTCTGAGTTTAGCTTAAAGGGAAAATCAGACTTAATCTTTGGGTATTTTTCTGCCCTGAATAAAAATACTAATTTACTTAACTGCGTTTTCTGACTTAGTTAACTGCGTTTTCTCTGCTCAGGGCTCCAAATTCTGACCTCGTGTGAGGTCCACAGGAAATCTTCAGTTACCTGAGATCAAGTAAGTGCTCTTTTCCTCCACGGGGCTTTTCTTGCCCAAGTGGTTCAGGTCAGCTACTGTGATAAGCTGTGATCAGATATCTGCTTCTGGGTGCAATTGTACTTAAAAAAAAAAAAAAAGTGAGGTTATTGTCTCCCAGGCTTTCCTCCCGTCCCCGACTCCTCCCAGCGGTTTGTTGCTGTCTCCCTGCCAGATGTTATCACATCCCCAGATTGTTTGCAGAGATGTTCAGAGGAGTGCCTTTAAGATGCTTCTACTCAAATCCTCTGGGCTAGCAAAGAGCTCTTACTTAAGCCGTTTTAGGTAAACCTGTCTTGTTTTGATTAATAGGGATTGGGAAAGCTCAAATGATCAGCTCTTAGGGGCTGTGTGTCCTGCTACCTGGTGGCGGGGCAGTGGCAGGTAACTGGAGACAGTAACCACACACAGGTCTGCAGAGACCACCTCTGCCCAGCGTCCCAGAGTGACTCCTCAGCCTCGGTGACACCAGCGATGCTGGGCTGGGACTCCTGGGCTCTGCTCCTGATTCTGCTCTGCAGTCTCCAGCAGCACACTGCCTGCCTGTGCCTCAGTTTCTGCACCAAGGCACCATCATCTTCTCAGCAGGAGGACAGGGAGAGCTAATTATAAAGTGATGTGATCTCCTTGGTGCTGAGTTACAGGCAATCGGTGCTACTTTGGCGCTTCATAACAATTAACTTTCTTTTTGATGTCTTGAGTAAATGAGAAGCAAAATTTGTGTTCACAACGGGAAACTATACTTCGATTTGAAGAATGGTGTTTTCTTCTGATGACTCACTATCAGGGTTGTTGCTCTGTGAAAGGGCCCAGCGAGGAATACTCCTTTCCAGCTCTCAACAGAACAAGCACACAATTCCCAGGAACAATGTGTCAAACTATGTAGCTGTCCATGCGGAGGGCTAAAATCTTTTGTCTAGGTGCCCCTGAAATTCCCTTCAACTTTGTATGGATGGGTATGGTTAACATGAGTTCATTCTTCTGTGTATTCAATTAAAACTCACATCAGCTTCTCAGAGACACCAACAAAAGTAACACTAGAGTAAGCAATAGCAGCCCGAGCTCTTTAGCTGAAATCATTCTGACTTTTATTATTTAGCCCACAGGGTGATGTTAGTTGTTACTATGCAGAAGAAAAAAAAAAAAAGATAAAAAAGGAAAAAAAAAAAAAAAAGGTTGTAATGTGCTAGCTAAGTTGCTAAGGCTCTAATGTGTATGCAAGACAAATTGTTGATAAAACAACCCTACATGTTGGTGAGAACAGCAGAAAAGGAGTCCCTTCCCAACGTTACTACAAGTTAGGAACATTTTTTTTTCATTAAGACAGGCACATAAAGGCACGGTGCAGTATGAAATACCTGTCAGCAATGCCAGCAGGAGGAGTTCCCATCCCCGGGTGACTTGAGTGACACAGCATCATCCCTCGAGTGGCCACCTCTGTCGGCAGCAGGCTGCGGGGCTGAGGTGGGAATGAGCAGTCAGGGGTCATTTCACTGCTGAAGGAGGCAGAGGAGGTAACTACCCAAAGGTGGCTGCTAAAGCGGCGCACGGCCGTGCTGCTCCTCACTTTGATGTGCCTTCTCATAGCGCTCTGGCTTTGCAGAGCAACCTTGCATACATGTGGATGTCTGCAGCGTGCATGTGGTCTAAGTGCGTTCCACTGGAACAGCTGGGAGTGCAACACAGCTTGTCTGGCTGGAAGAATCTAGAATTGAGCCCTTAAAACAAAAATTAACAACTATCCCTTGGCGCTGGCAGAGGGTCAGTGTTCAAAGTGAGTGATTTGGTAAAACTGTTGTAGCGCAGGAATTAAAAATCTATTTTAAAGCAGGTATCCTTGCAGAAAATTCCCACTTTTCAAATTATTATAAGATGCTTTCAGCTCTCCCAGGATGATATGATGGATGGCAAGAAAAGCAAATTAAACATACTGAATTTAAGCTGGTTTACTGCTTAACTGTGTCTTTTACTGGGTTTACTGTTTTTTATTTTAAGCTGCAGAAGGGTTATTACCATCTTAAAGCTGTGAGCTCTAGGCTCCAAATCCGTATAACATCATGCAAAAGTAAATGGGACAGTTAACTGACAGACGCTGTCTAACTTACTGCTGGAAGCTCACACGAGTTTCTGGCATTACAATCCTGCCTGTGAAGGCACGGGCCAAATCCTGCCGTCACGCGAGGCAAGCACGGTTTGAGCACAGTCCCCCGGGTTACAGGACGTGGTTATAGGGCCAATGCTGTGCACCCTAAGGGCACCTTGGCCTCTGGTGCTCATCTGAGCAGTCACAGTGTGCCAGCCCCTCATGGCTGAAATTGTTAAAAGGAAAGATGGAGATGGGGGGTGTGGTGGGAGATGGGGTCTCCCGGAGCAGTCTGACCCAAGTCATTCCCCCAAGGGCTGGCTGGGGTTGCAGGACTCCCTCCTGGCAGCCTCCTGACGGTGGATACCATCCACTCTGGCCTCACGGCATCTCTCCCTCCCTCATCTCCCCCCTGCCAGGGCTCCTTTATAGAGCGCTGCCAGACGCCTGCTGGCTCCTGCTCCCTCTCTGCTCACTGCTCCGCTTGCCATGCAGCAGGGGCCAGCAGCACCTCGCACCACCTCAAGTGACGTTAGTAAATTGTCCTTTTTTCCTCTCCGTGGCTGTCTCCGTGGCCCCGTCATGTGGGTTTGCTGTGGCACCAGGATTCCTCCTTCCCCAGCAGGATGGAGCCACAGGGCAGGACCTGGGGCAGGGAGGACAGTGCAAGAAGCCTTTCCCCTGCTCTGCTTTCCTGACACATTTCTCCCTGCTCCCTACAAAGGCTCATTTTCTCAGGCTGGTTTCAGAAGCAGTGGGAGATGCCGTTGTGAAGCCAGCACTGTGAAAGCACGCTGAAACCTAGCTTAGACTTGGAGCCTGGCCTAGCCAGATCAGCAATAAAATTTTCAAAAAGAAAGAGGAAAAAAGCTATTTCCCATCACAGGAGCAGTGGGGTGTTTTCCATGGGAACAATGATGTTCTGGTTAAGTTCTAAGAACTTTTCTAATTATTAGGCAAAACCAATGCGAAAGCTGATGTCAGCAGGAAGAGCTGATGGGAGGAATTATAATTGTGTCTGGGGCCATATGAAAGCATTATACCATGTCTTGCTCCAGACTTTGCATGACTCATTTTCCTCCTGGTCAGGATCTCGTATTGAAGTGCAGACTGGCAGTTGTCTGGATCTTTCCTAATGCCAAAACTGCTGTTAAGTTGGTTTTGTTAGGGGTTTTTATTTTTTTTTTTTTTTTTTCCAGTGCCACTGCGAGAAGTGCCATCAATAGAATGTCTTTGCTGCGGAGGGAGCATCAAGCAAAGCACCACACTGCATGGGGCAGTAATTGCAACACTTGCTGCTGATTTATTGTCAGCAAGTTCTTTTGTGGAAGGAGTCCTTACTCAGTTCCAGCCATAAAACTCCGCTGGTTTCAGGAGGAATTGTGGCAGCTTGCCACTTCTGAGTGTCTGCCTCTGAGCATTTAGATCTTTGTTGTATGTAGATTTTCTCTAGAAGCCCATTTGCTGCTGAGACCTGTGTTAGACATCACAGCTTACAACTGTTCAAAATTGAAGTGTAATTTCCATCTGCAAAGCTGAGGTAACAGTTGTACCCTTCCCTGGATTAGAAAGCATTTTTTTTAAGAGCAGATCCACCAAGTGATCTACCTCTTTCCTCCCTTTCAGCTCATCGTAGCTCCCCGTGGTGTCACTGGAGAAGCACCAACTCCTTTCAGGTGGAGCTGGACTGGACTCCAGGATGCTCTGAAGAGCCAGTCACTAATTTAAATTTATTGATGTCGTCAACAGGTGGAACAGGTTATAAGACTGTGCAAATCTAAATTTTGTAGGAAGCAACCGAGCAAGCAGTTATGTTAGAGAAAACGGGCGAAACCTGAGAATAATCCGACAGTTGTGTCAAGCACTTCTCGCCACTGCCTTCAAATCAGAGAGAAAAACCTTCAGCTACCTTGTGATCCGTGTCGTTCACGTCCATCTGAGGAGTTCAGTCACCGCACCAGCGGCAGCCGCGTTCATTCACAGCTGCGTGGTGCTTGCTGAATCCTCGTGCTGTCTTTCTGGTGCATAATCTAGAAGGCTTTGTTGTATGTCAAGCCTGCTTAAATGTTTGTGCGCTTCAAATATTCAAATGCTTCTGTCACACCCACAGAGCACTGGCAGAGCTTCTCTGCCTCAAACCTCTCCTGGGCTGCTGTGGGAGAGGCTTGACTTTTTGGCCGTTGTGGGTGTTAAGTGCCTGCTCTGAAGTCTGGGCTCAGCCCTGCTATGAGGTCTCCGTTCACACTTGAGCAAAAATTTTCCCAGCCTCAGATGTGTGGGTATTCAGAACTTCTCAGTTTGTGCATTCAGGGATATGTAATTGCAAAAAAACCCACCAGCTTCACACAGGGCTTAAAAACACAAATGCTTTTTAGTTAGTAGAACAAAAATACACGAATATACAAACAAGAAAAAATAAACACCAACAGAATACCTATATTTCCTGCCTCTGTTTCTTTACCATCATGGGCATTACTCGGAGTCCTGTGAGGTGATCAGGTTTTCTTTGCAGTTCTTTTGACCCTGCAGCCTCTTTCAGCTCTGCCTTTTGGCTTGTACCTCAGCTAAACCAGAATATGTGCAGTGCAAAACATTCCCTTCTTCCTTGTCTTCTGCTCCAAATTGTGTGTGTATTGCTGCAAGTCTGTTTCCATTTCCCAAAGACTGATATATCTTGATTTATGGGTTTGGTTTTGATAAGTTTCTCTGCTGCAAACAGCACTCCTCTGTACAAGGGCTGGAAGAAGTGACTCTTCCTGCTCTGTCACATCTTCTGACGATACCTCCTCAAACAGATAAGCCTCTTTCCATCAGTCCTTCCCTTTTTTTTTTTTTCCGATGCAAATTCATAAAACTGGAATTAAAATTCATCCTGCTGCAGTATGTGGTGGTTTCCCTCTCGACAGTTTTCTGAGTGAGAGCAGCAAGTGTGAAGGTGTTGAAAAGCAGCCTGCGGCGCGCCATGTCAGCTGTACTTCTCTCGCAGGAAACACTGCCGTAGTGAGATCAAAAACTGATATTAGCATGGTGTCCGGGGCAATGCTGCCTGTTCTTTTTGTTCCGTTGGAGAACATGCTATTTTCTTGCTTCGTCGCTTCATCTGTAGCACACTGGCTGTGGCAACTGTCATCAGTAAGGGATAGTCTATCATGCTTTTCAGTGGAAAATTGGATTCTTGACAAAATGATTTTGGGGGGAAATCTTCACTTTTTATCAAAAGTCATTCAACAAAAGAGATTTTTTTTTTTTCCTGAAACTTTTAGTGATTATTCCTTCAGTGCATTGTTGATTTTTATGGGGCGTAAGGACGGATGTGTTAATATTTTCTGTCTGTTTTTACGGCACTGATTCTTGTGGTTCTTCAGAATACCTTTCAAGTGCCAAAGAACGAGCAGAGGGCCAGTATCTATTTCACACTTGTATCAGGATAAATCCATACTAGCGCCACTGAAGTCAGGGGAGTTTCTCTGTGTGTATGTCAGTCTGTCCGCAGGGCTTCTTGACTGCTGGAGCAGCGGGGGCAGAGCTCCCTCGTGGAGACACGGCTTGTATTGGCAGAAGAGCAGCGAGCCTTTGCCAATATACTTCAAACTAGTTTCTTGTACTGCATAAACTATGTCTGGATGAAAACTGGTTTCTGCTGACACTGCTTTTCTCAGCAGAAGAATATCCATCCTCTGCCCAGGACAGTCAAATGAGCAGGCACGGGGCTCAGGTGCAGAACCTGCTCCTGAAGGCCACCTGGCAGCCCTGTAAAGCCTTTTTTTTTCTCTTGTTGCTCACTTGTGGTAAAACCAGGTAGCACCACGGCCTCCCCGCTGTTTCCCCCAGTGGGTACTTGGGTCAGAGCTGTAAAGGTGAGAGCAGATTCGGGAGGTAAACCAATCCCCCCTGTGACTAGCTGGGTTCATCGCCGCAGCCTGCCAGCAGAACAGCCGTCTGTCTGCTGGGGGATAAACCACAAACCCTGGAGGTGCTCCTGGCACCTTCTGAAGTGCAATCTAAGGTGCATGTCAGCACTGATTAAATGGAAGCTTTATAGGAGGCGGTCTGGGCCTTGATTATTTCAGAAGCACCGGTAGGCAGGGAAGTGGATCGCTTGAGCTGTCAGCTGGGTGATTTACTGTGACTCCTATAGGGAATAATGAAGGTTGTGATAAACTGCAGTGTAAGAAGCCGGTAAATAACTTTTATGGTGAGACTGTATTTGGAAACACTGAATAACAGCAACTGGTGTCACAGATCTTATTGAAAGGCGCTTTCCAGAGTTAGGTATTTAAATGGACCTGGTGGCTCTAAGCTATGCCCGAGAACTCTGCTGCCATCGATAGGATGACCTTAGGCTTGATTGAAGAAAAGGAAATGCCATCTGTAACATTACATTTTTATTGAGAATATAAAACAATTAACTCATTTGGAGAAGAGGAGGAGATGTGTTTATGTTAATGCTGATTTATTATTTTATGGCTTTTATAGCAAAACAAGACCTCCAAACCATAGCATCCACTTTTTTTTCAATCTTGGCCTATTTATCATCAGTTCTTTTTATCATGAAGCCCACACAAATGAAGAGAGACATTTATTATGTTCTTTTATTTCACAGTGCATAATTCAAATCTGGAAATGCTGTTTTCCAGAAGAAATACACATTTATTTTTAATACTTTTCTATAATTTTATTTTCAATGCTTTATTTTAAGAAGTCATCACATTTGGATGTTTATTTTTATTGTTTTTAAATTCAGCCAACTCTCTAATGTCGAGAAGAAAAATAAATCTCATGTTCTAGTATTAGGTAGAATTAGATCAATGGATTCTTACTAAAAATTATACATGAGATTCCTTTTATGATTTCACGTGGCTTTCAGCCAACTTTCTTTGCTACTCTAGCAAAGTTTTCAGAGTAACTAACTGAAGTGACGCTGAAATGCCATTTGCTTTTGGCATGTTAGACCATGGCTGCTATACAATGGACGGGTGCTTGTACTGAGTGCAATTAGAATTTGGTTTGACGACAAAGTGGAGATAATGGTCCCAGAAATTTCTATGCACAGATCATAGGGACCGCTTCTCTGCTTCCCTGTGCTTTGGTCACTTAGGCAGCGTAGGAAGCTGACATTTTAGTTACTTGGTAGCTGTACTGACTGTGATGCATCACTGTGACATGCTGACAGAGTAAAAATTAGGAAAAATCCTAATTTGTCAAAATTGAAATGATTCATAAAGCAGGATCCTTTCCCACTACTCTTAACTCAGCCAAAGCATGGAGCTGCTTTGTCAGAATGTGCATGACAGGGTATTTTGGCATTTTTGAAACAGAAATCTTCATGTTTTTATATTAGTTGAAGCTACTTCCCACTGTGAGGTTTCAGAAAATGGAGACCAGAAAAATTAAATGAAAAAGGAAAAAAATAAATAGGAACAAAATGTTTGAAAATAATGACAACCAAGTGCTCTGAGTGACCTAACCTGAATGTTTTGTTCAGCTTCCAGTTTGACAAATTCCCATGTTTTCCTTACCTGACTGCAGCACAGAGAGCAAAGGAATGACAAGGCAGGATCCTTCGATTAGTGCAGAGGTTCCTCTTGCTGTGCAACAAGCATGTGAAATGGGGATGTAGCAACTCATCCCTGAGGACTAGGACTTAGACTGGGGCCCAGGGTGTGTTCTGACCTTTCCAGCAATTTTGTGAAGGAGCAAGTTTTGCTTCTCTATTCCTGCCTTCCTTGAACTACTGCAAATAAAATTTTTTCAGTTGAATTAGCAAAAGGCTTTTCATATGTGCAGGAAGGGATTCAGACAGTGGTAATATATATAAAATGTATATAAAAATAGAATAAGAGCAGGTTGAAAAATGGGCAATTGCAGGCCTATTGTTCTTCATCTGTTCCCTTTCTAAGAACTGCCTGGTTTTGGTCTCCTCTGCTGTATCGCTCAGTGGTGCTGGTGCTCTCTGTGGAGCCAGCCCCGTGCCTGACCAGCTGTGAGTTTCTGAGCTCCCTTCTCATCACTAAGCTGGGCGAGGCAGCAGCTTTTGCCTCTGCTCGTGCTCAGAGCTGCTAAGTGGATGCAAAATGTCCTGCAGAAAGATGTGCTGCTCCTGCAGTGTGAGCGTATTCGCCAGCCCCAGAAAACCTGTACACAGGTAAAGTGATGTAGTTACCCACTACTCTGGGTTATGCTGTCATTCTGTATTAAGACAAATTAGTGTACTCGGAAGCAATCAGAAGTAATTACTCTTTAAGAAACAATAGGCGTCACTCTGTGGCTTCTATGTGACAGCTAAAGAACTTGGCTTCCTGTGAAAAACCCATACAGCTTAATCTTCTTGTGTCAGATCATATTTCCCTGTCTTCTCTCAGTAAATGTTTACATTGCTGTGGTAAAAGGGGCACTGTGTGATCTTGGCTAACAGGGGACTTGTGTGTTTAGAGATAGTAATGGGATCCAGTATCTTTCAGCCATCACTCTCAAGATGAACGCAAAGAGGGTTTGTAGGTTCAGAATAGCTCCACTGCAGGGGCTTGAGTGGTCCCACTCTTAGGAGGAAATCCCGATTCCACGAACCCAGCTCCTGCTGTTACATGAGCTGACACCGCGACAAAACAATGATGGGAAACAAAATGATAGGAAATGAGCACAGAGTCCTGGCTGTTCTTTTGCTCTCCAGGTAAGACTGTGAATGATGCTTCAACTGGTTCACGTTAGGCATGTAAATATTTGCAATGAATCGTGCTTTTGCCACCCCTACTGCTGCATTTCCATCCCCATCACCTGCCTGTCATTTTCAGATGTTCCCTTAAAAATCAAACCCTTTCTGAGAGCTCCTGTGGGATCTTTGAACTGTTAGAGAAATTCGAAGTCAGTGTGTGAGTAAAGCCCAAATTTTATATTCTCTGGGAGGAAACATGGGATTCATCTCAGTGAAGACGGTGCCAAATAGTGGTAGATTGAGATCCAGGTGAGCTCCACAGTTGTAGTGATTGTCAAGTGTGCTTCTTTCTTAGGTAGCAAAGAGTCTAAACTTCAGATCCTGACAAATGCCATTATCTCTGTACTTCCTTTTTATTAAACAGTTTGCTCTCACCACTGATGCTGCCCACAGAGGGTTGTTTCAGCCTTTTGTAACTTATATTTGTGGTAGCTTGTGGAAAGGGAAGACTGAGTAACAACAGAGTGGTCCTGTGGTTAAAGCAGCTAGGTAGCGTGTAGGAAGTCTGGGTTCAGCTCCTGGCTTTGTTGTGGATGTGCTCTGTAATTGAATACACAGTTGCTGTTCACCTCAGTTCTCCTCCCATCAGATAGAACCATCAGAAGGTTATTGTGAGGATGCATTCGCTGGTGAGAGATTGAAATATTGCATGTTGTTGGGAATGTGGAGATAAAACAGTGATAAGCCAGTCGCATGCTGTCCGTAATTGGGTTTTGCTGTATCTGTGAGAACTAACAGTGAGACAAGACATTTAGGGAGAGTCTCTGTCGTCAGACTAAACTTAGTTGACCTTTATTGGTCTCCAGTAGATAGTACAACTCTCAAGAAACTTTGTTTTCCTTGATTTCTTCATAATGAGGGTAGTGTAGCACTGGAATGGCCAAAGAGGCTGTGAAATCTCCATCTTTGGGCATTTTTAAGATGCAGCCAGCCCAAGCCATGGCTGACCCGGTCTGGTGTTGGCAGCAGTCCTGCTTTGAACGGGTTGGTAGGCTGGGGATCTCCAGAGGTCCCCCTCCAACCACTGGTTCTGCGATTCTGTGATTCCAATGATCTTTGTCTGACATGGAAGTACCAGTTATTTTAGGAAATATCTGTATCTTTGCGCAGTCAAAGCAAACAAGATAGCAGTTTATTATCATTTATTACTAGTGCTAAGTGAGTATTCTAAAAAAGGCAAACACTTGCATAGCCTTGTTTTCTGTCTCTCTCAAAGCAAAATTAAGGGTAGACATTATATTTGATATAGTATTCACTATTCAAATTACTTTTTATATTTTATCTATTGGTTATATGTATTACCTAATACTTAATTTGATAACTGCATACTGTTATCACTTCTGTATAGTAATACCAAGACAAAAAATGTTCAAACATTAACTTTACAACCTTATTGCAAAATATAGCTTACATGAGTGACTTAGGAGGATACTTGAGGCTGAAATATCTTCTTTACCTACAGACATTTCAAAATAACACATATATGCTCTGCAGAGTTAACAGCTGTTACTATTCCACTAATGGGAGGTATTTACTCTTTCTTATGTAGAAGATAAAGCGTTATGCACTTCTGTCTTAAGCTCAAGGTCCATGTAGTCCTATCTCTATAAAAGAAACCAGCAGAACTTAATTAGTCCTCGCAAAACTTGGAGTGACTTGTGTGTATCCTCCTCTAGCTATTAGCACTAAAAGCTCTCCCATAAAGCACAAAAACTGTAGTGTAGTAATAACATGAGGTTCTCGTTTTATATTTTTATGTTTACTACTTGTTACTATTTCATGTACATGAAATGATATAAAAAGATGGTGTGCATGCATATTTACAAGAGCGCACGATGTAATGAATTCTGCATGTTCTATTAATGAGCTCTTAAATCCGGGTTTTGTCTGTGGAGGAAAATCGGTGCGTTTGCATCCGTCATTTTGTCCTGATGCTTATATGAAAAGGGCATGAATGACAAGTGCCAGGAATTAGGGAAATGAATGACACTGGAAGTCAAGATGCTGAGTGGATGTTTGTTTGTCTCGGCTTAGTCCTCCTTACATCTTACATCTTACACCATACATCCACATGAAATACCTGCATTCTCCACTACTACCGTCTTTGTCCTGAAAAGAAATGTAATAACTGTATTACAATGTGTTGTTTTTTTTTTTTCCTTTGATGTTAATCTGATAATTTCTTTTTAAGCACAAAGACTGGCTTGTTACTCTGCAATGTGTGTGCTGGGACAAAGTGGAAGGAACCTCGCCTCGCCCAGCCGTCCCTGCTGGGTACTGATGGGGTGCCTCTGGTGGGTGCGAGAGAAGAGGAGCAATGACAGTGACATTTTGCTGATGTTCTGGGAGCTCCAGAGCTGACTGCATGAGCTGCCATAGCATGAGCTCCAGCACCACAACTCCCAAGTGGATTTGTTTCATCTGTTTCGGGCTGGTAATGCACCACCTGTGGGACCCCGTCATCAGCTCCTAGAACTCAGGCAGTGCCCGCTGCTGGCCTGCGAAGTACCCAACGGAGGGCGTTCTCCTGGGGTATGTAGATCCCCAAGGAGGGAGACAGGGCTGTGAGCAGGACGTATTATGGGATTAAACTGAGATTCAGCCAAGACCAGTCACCTGTGGGTTGCCCTACGTGCTGTGGCTGGGTGCTCTGGCTGGGCTGCAGGAGGCAGCAGTCTCCTCCCTTATACAGCCTGCTGTCAGTGTGGGGCAGGGGAGGACAATATTTGGCAAAGAGGCAGAAGACCAAGCAGAGATACCAAGTCATAGTAGGCTCCATTCTTTTACCATGGGTTCTCCCCCACCCACCTTTTTTTTTTTTTCAAGGTGAATTCAGTAGACTGATCCCAGTTTCAAGAGGCAGGCAGCAGTGCAGGGTACTATGGCTGCTACAGCAACTTGGGCTGGCTCTGGAAGGATTCCTGAACGCAGAAACCTGAGTTATTCTGTTTTGTAAAGGTCCTTGCACCGTGCTTTCTGCCACAACATCCAAAGGCTGTGGTTTCAGCAGCAGAGCTAACAGCTGCCTCGTGTCATTTGCTTTCTTGTTCTCTGCCCAGGCGGGGAGTAGAGCAGCTTGTTTCAGCAGGGACTGTCTGTCTAAATGTGTACTCTGCTCCGTGTTTATGTTGGAAAAAGAAAGATCAAAGTGTGTGCTTTGAGCTAAAAATGGAGGCTGCGTGATGAGGGACCTCATCTCACTCCTGGTCACATACATATGTACATGTATGTCCCTGTACGTGCCCCTCATCACCACTGGAACCCAGGCTGGGAGCCATGGCCCTGAAATCAGGCTGTTCCTTTAGATGGAGATGCCTCCCTGAAAATCAGGCTGTTCCTTTAGATGGCCATCAGAGGTCAGGGCTGCCTTTGCAGGGAAGTAGACTTAACCTTATCTGTGACTAATTAGTTTTCTGTTTGCAATGAGGAGAGACTCAAGATCAGCTGATGATAGTGAGCCTGTTGAGTCAGAACAAAGCCCTGTCCAGCCTGGTGGCCTGTCTCGGAGAGTGCTGGTACTGGAAGGGTAAGAAAAGAGCACAAAAGGGGACACAAAGACCAGAATACTTTTTCTGATGTGTCTTTCCAGCTTCTGCTACACTGCATGGAGGCAATTCCTGAGCACCACGCTGCATCTGGACTGCCATATTTAATGGCTGTCAGTGGATTCCTTGAATTTATCTAAATTTTTGAACCCATTTATTCCTTTGGACTCTCTAACACTGAAACACTGACCTCCACATTCCACTACCCATTGTGTAAAAAGGGTTGCCTTTTTTTTTTTTTTTTTTTTTTTTAAGGCATGCTTTCCGATAATTTTATTGGGTGTTATAAAGATCAAAGAGTAATTATTCCCTGTTTGCTTTCTCCATTCCGCTCCTTGTTAAATATCTCAATCACATCCAAGTTGAGCTGTCTGATAAGCAATCAAGTCCTTGCCTGTGACACCCCTTCAGTTTTAGGAGCCATTTGCTACCTCTGAAGATCTTGCTGCCTCTCTTAACTCTACCTCTTTGAGATGGCATGACCAGAATCGCATGCACTGCTCGAGACATGGGCTCACCAGGGACTGACAAAATTGCAGAGTGATGTTTTCCATTTTGTTGTCTCTTCCTTTCCCATTTGTCCTTAGCATTGTGCGGGAGTTAACAAGCAGCTCTATTGTTAGAAGAGCCTACAGGGAGAGCCTCACAGGCTCCTCCTGGAGGAAGGATGCGGGTAACAGGACATGATTTATCTGTTTAATTTATGTTGGACTGTTTGATTTTGCAAAATTAACTTCCTCCCTGAAGAAGGATGTCAGATGAAATTTTCAGTTGAAAGGTGCAAGGGGAGAGCGAGAGATTAGCGTTCATAGCAGTGCAAAGCTGCATGCTTTGATCCTTCTTCATCCTTGCTGCTCTGCTCCACTGTGTATCTTGCCTACAGGACAAAGTTTGGGGGCAGGACTGGGGAGACTGCCTTATCCTGAAACTGCCAGCCAGATTGTTTCCCTTGGATCAGGCCCTATCTCGGCAGTTATGTCCTTGGCTTTTCACATGCAAAAGAAGCACTTTATTAAAAGAAACTGAATACTTCCCAGAGTCTGACGGCTTGCATTTTGAACTATCACCCCTAACAAGGGACCTTAAAACTGACCCCAAGACGTTAATTTAACCATTACAATTCCATTAGTCTAATTTGTCATGAAACATCTTTAACTAATTACCTGCATTTGTAAGTTAGTCCACATGTCATGAGATAAGAAGTCAAGCGTAGTCATAGGTCACTGCTCTCGGCTGCCATCACATAACACAGACCCTAGATGAAAGGGAATTTAGACTTGATAGGAGGAATCTAAATGACAGCTCCTCAGTCAGTAAAGGCAGTCGTGGCTGTAATGTAAAAATTGGACCACTGTTTTAGAAGGGGCGTTTTGGAAAGGAGGGGGCATGCCCTCATTAGCAGAATTAGGGCTAGGCAGACAGAGAGCATAATGTGTTCCCTACGAGCATTTGTCTTGAAGGTGGCAATTTGATAAATACAGGTCCCCACTAAAACCATTTGCTAAATGTGGTAGACAATAGTATCAAACATTTACAGCTGAATTTAGAACTGTCCCTTTTCAAAGAGACCTGATTATGTCCTAAATGTTGCTTTAAAAAGCTCATTTGGGAGCTGCTGTTGGTTTCCTTACATGACAAATGCCGAAACAGAGGGAAAGACCAATTAGGAGTCTGATTAAAGGTTGCTCAAGCCTTTCATTGAGTATTATGTTTGGATTCAGCTCCCTATTACTCGTTGGAAATCTGCCCGTGAGTTTATAGCAGGAGCTCCAATGTGCTGCGTGCCACAAACACTTCTCTCGCTCAGATTTAGGCAACCGTAAACTTCCCCTCATTTCTCTTGTTCCTGTGCCCATAACGTTCCCCTAGAGACCAGATGAAGAGAAGGATATGGTATATGATTAAAGCAAGACAAAGCGTTTGGAAAATTCTCTCACTCTTGTTTCTGCTCCCTTTTACACCAAGAGAGGGGGGTGCAGAGGGAGGTGGTTGAGAGAGGGTCCCCCTGCCAGCATGCCAAGTGTCATTGTCATATTGCTGGCTGCCTGTGCTGGGCATGAGGAGTAATTAAATCCCGGCCTCCCCCACCCCTCCATCCCTTAGCTGATCCTTACAGACAGCAAATGCAATTGAATTCCTCACTTCCATCACTCATTTGGTCAATACAAAGGGCCAGGACGACACAGCTCTACCGGTCCGGCCAGCCCTACCTTTGTAGTCCCTAAGTACAGGCTCTGTCCGAGCCATAAATCACAGCTCCTCTAAATTAGAGAGGCTGCCAACACATCAGAGGGCTGGAGCAGGAGCTCCCTGTGATCACAGCAGGGAGGGGAGGATAAGGAAGGCCCTGACCAAGCTGTCTTTGCTCTAGTCAGGAGCTTTATTCAAACAGCAAGGAACAGCGTGGGCCTGGGAGCCTCTGTGCTCCTCTCCCGGGCACCAACCTGCTGCCATGGCTCAGCAGTGCTCTGCTGTTACCTGCTGGCCTCAGGAAAAGCCAAAATCCTCTTTGTGCAGGCTGTAAGGCTGTCGCTGAGATTAGGAGGAAACTTCTGGTGCTGCAGACTTTATGCCTTCCTCCAGATGCCTTTCTTAGCATCCCTGTGCCGAGGAGGGGCTGACTGGTTTGTGCCCACCCCTGCCACCAGCCAGCACCGGGTGTGCTCTCTCTGCAGAAAGAAAAAGCAACTGCCTCGCCAGGCTGTCCCCAGCCCCTGCCACGTGGCAGCAACAGCCCTGCACTTTCACGTGATGTGGAGGTATGAACACCATGGTGCTCCTTCCTCTCCTCTGTTCCCCTGTTACTCTTCTACCAATATTCCTCCAGGTCTTTAAACGTAAATGAATCTTCAGGTCTGCAGATCTTTAGCCTGTCGGTGATGGGCATAAGGTATCTCCTGGGCTGAAATGAAAAATCACAGACAATCCATCCTTTCGATCTCCTGCTTTTATCCTAAGCTGATAAGAGAGGCCCTCCTGTGCTTGTCAGCTTTGCATTCTTGGTGTGTGCTGCATAGCTGGGTATTGCAGATTAAAGGTGAAGAGTTGAACATGGAAAAAAAGCAGGAGTGAAGCAACTGTTTAATGAGATAGAGAGGCTTTCCTCTTGAAAACTGCTTATCCATATCCTGTCTGTTGGTAATTGCCCAGAGTATTTTCTTTATGGAGCATGTTAGCACTGTTTTCACAGTTTAATATATTTTACCCTCTTGCAGGATCATCTTTTCACCTTGGTAGCATTAAATCATTCTTTACACAGATTGTAAAAAAAAAAAAAAAAAAAAAAAAGTCACCCACCACATTTTTTCAAGCTGTTTAGTTCTGCCCTGTGCATCTTTTGTCTTTTAATTACAAGTGTTCATGTATGCTGAGGAGCCAAAGCTGAGATGGTCTCAATCTGTCTCTAAGTTTAAGCCCATGCAGTTCCATGTTTGGAGACTCTTTTCCACCCAAGCCTGTAACACAACCTCTGAAGTTACAAAACCAGATATTGTGGAACTCACAATGCTAGGATGTGCAATGCTGACACAATCAAACCTTGGAAATATGAGGTTTTGGCAGTTCTTTTGGCTCAGTTATGTCACTGTAGGTCTGTCTGTCTTCCTGCTAGAGTTATTTTCATTTTTTGCAACTTCCTCCACGTGCCTTGCTCTGTTTTTCAGGTCGATCTTTGCCTCCTAGCGCCTTTAAGAGTCTCAGGTGGGACAGCGGCACCACCAGATCCCATGGCTCGCTGATGTTTTCATGTGCCGGGATTCACCTCCAGGAAGAGATCTAAGAAAGCATCATTAAAAATCTGCATAAGCTTATGGGAGCCAGAACATCTGGGAGCAGAAAGTTGACTGGAAAATGGCTCACGTATGTATGCTGCCACTGCCCATACTGCTGTCTTTGTTGGTCCCTGGAGAGGTGCTGGGAGAGTACAACGGTTGCTGACAGTGAAAAGTGAGAGAAGAGAAGGGATGCATTTATCAGGAAAAGATGCAGTCATGACTCTGGCTTGGCGTGATAAACAGCATGCGCTGCTCAGAGATCTGATTGCAGACAGGTCAAATTCCCCTGCTCTCTCCCCTGCTTGCTGCTGGATTCCGCTGCGATTGATGCGAAGCAGCCTGGCTCTGTGTCCCCTCTGCGCTGTGGGGCTCGGGAACAGGGACACTTTGGGGTTGGGAAGAGACCAAACTGGGATTTTTCTGATGCCAAAAGTTCCTGATCTCACTGGTATAGATGATGTCAGTGCTTATAGATGTATAAATGATTATTTATCATTCTATGATGATTATAAGGGGTGGAGAAATGGGGGGATCTTGGGTAGGGTCTAGGAGGGGTCTGAGGTGAGGTGGGGGCTTCTGGTATGGCAGAGGCTTGGGAGTGTGCTTGGGAGAAGATGGCAGCACTGGCTTGAAACGCATTGCCACAGTCTGGAGTAGGTGAGGACGCTGGGTTTAAGATCTAGGACAGAAGAGAGAGAATGTGTCTCACAAGGGATTGAAGGCGCTTATTTTGGGGATATCCAAGCAACTGTCCCTCCCCCGTCCTGTGCACTTGAGTGCACATCACAGTCAGTTTTGCTGATGGAAATGCGGTGGCTTTGTTTTCTGCCCCACCTTCACCTCCTTGCCTCTTTACTTGTCCGCACAGTATCATATATCCTGTGGCATCATATAATTAAAATAGATGATTATGCAGATGCAAATGAATCCCTACAGAAACCTAGCACATGGACAAAACACCACGAGCAAGTTCTAACTGATTATGCAGCTACAGAGAAGATTCTTTTTTAAATTAAATATACTTTTACATTTTTTTCATCTTTTTTAATGCTAACAACGGAACATTTTCCTCTCCAGGTAAAATCTGAAATAGATGAAAGGGAGGAAAGACAGCACAGAGTTACTTGGGGAAGTACAGGCTGTAGGTTTCTGGGCTCCAAAGAGCACAAAATCTTTCCTCCCATTTGCAACACCCCTCGCCACTGCATGCAGACTGCAAACCCTCTGTGCGTTTGGCTTCCATGTCTGTGATTCCCACTCCCTTTTTTAATATTGTTAATTTTCTTCCCAGACCCCCCAAATATTTTGGCCCTGCAAGTGCGCTGGATTTTTTATTACTGTGGAAACTCCTTCTTTTATTCCATTTCTGCACTGCTGCCTTCAGTTCGTGATTTCTGTTCCTCTGTGGCCTCAGCGAGTGCATACTGCGGCCTGAACGGGGGCGGTTTTCTCTGCAGTTTCAGTGAAACGCAGCTGTGTGTTGCAGGCACAGATAAGGGTGGTGGAGGGACTGCAGCCCTCTCGTTTGCGCCATTTCTTGTTACGTAGTGGAGAAGAGATGCTGCTTTTTCCTTCTCCATCATCAATCTGCTTTTATTCAGCATTTACAATTGCCAGGATGTGATGCTAACACTACCGATGTTTCCTTGTCCCGAGGCTTGATGGATACATTCAGTGCCCCTGTTAACCTCTCTCCTTTCTCAGTAACACCTTTGTGATGATTTTGCCTTTCCAAGCCACAGTTGATATCACAAGCCTTCACAGCAGTGCATCCAGCCTCTTTTGACTTCTTTCCCAAAGGTGTTGAGTTCTGAAAGGGGAAAACTTGTTGAGGATACTTTCCATTGATATCAGTGGATCCAGAATTTCTTCTTTCTTATCTACAGTGCTGCTCATTCCTTCTCCATTGCTTTCAGCAGGGAGGGGCAGATTCTGCGTACAGAATACGACCATCATTTTTAAGGGAAGTAAGAAAGAAAATAAAGAATCAAAAGCAAAACTATCAACATTTTCTGTCTCAGGATACAAATCCGGTGGAGCTGCCTTGACACTTGTGCTGCCAATTAAAGGACAGCATGTTATGTGAAGAGCAATACAGAGGCTTCTCTAAGAGGGAGTTTGCAGCATAGCAGGAGATGCCACGTCTGTGGGAGAACCAAGGATCAGCTGCTGCCTGAAGCAGAGACTGTGCAGACAGCATCTTTGACAGCATTCCTCAGAGCAACATCCAGAACCCTGGCAGACCATAGCACAACTTTTCTACCTCATTATGTGCTGAGAAACAACTGGTTTGTACTCATTAGACACTAATCAAGGTCACCCCTTTGTTGCTGAATGCTCTCCATTCACTACACTGTTGGCAGGAGGGCTTGCTCTGCTCCTGTGTGCTCAGGAAAGAAAAAAACACACACACAAAATAAAAGGACAAGAAATCCTTTGGTCAACCATCTGTTGGAGCACAGGCTGTGGACACAGTGCAGATACAAACGCCTCGATGCATTTTGCAGGTGTGCCCTGTGACCCATCTTTCCATGGAGGAATTCAGTGGGAAAACAGATTGCACTAGACTGTTCCTGCAACTGCAGTTAATCGCGCCTTTTCTATATTACTGCTACAGGATTAACACAAACATTGCTCCTATTTTCAGGCTTATCAAAGGCAGCAGCACATCTCTCTAATCTCCTATTTCCCTGCTCTCTTTAAAGTGTTGAAATGAATGGAGCGCTGATGAGCAGGGATGTGGTGCCAGCAGGGATGGTGTCATTTAATGCCTCGCTATTTATGCTATTTAATGCCTGTGTGGCTTTATGTGTCCTGAGTGACTTGCTAACCATCTGGCACCCTCCACCCTTTCATAGGGCAGACGGAGGTGTAGACAGCATCTTCATTTGTCTCCAGTCCAGAGTGACCAGCAGCAATAAAGCAGCATAGTTCTGATGTGCCCGTTTCAGCATAGCCTGCACCTGCTGCCGCTGAAGGATGAAGCTTGGCGGTTGTGGTCTGGCGATCCTCGCTACCAGGCAGTTTGAATGTGGATGAGCTATAGGCACACACCTCTATTTTTCTTGAATCGGTTGGCACGTGCAACCTGAATTTTATTTCTGGCTGTGAAAGGCCCAACACTGTCTGATCCGCAGGAGCACCTGTTTGTACAGGGTTAACTCGTGAAAAGCTTTTTGGGGGAGCTGGAATCAGCAGAATTGTATGTATCACATCAGCTTCTTGTCCTAAGAGCCCTACAGCTGGATTTACAGTGCCATTGAATCACAGCCTGAATCTTTAGCTTTAGTACTTTTGCTAATCACAAATAGTTGGGTTGTGTCCTCCAATCTACGAGGAAGTGGGCTGAGATCCACCCTACTGTTTTCACACCACTGTCAGCTGGCGTTAACTTTCAGTCATTTCTCTTTTCATGCCAGACTGAAATCAGTGACCTAGAAGTAAAATACTCTGTATTTTGTTAGCAAGCAGTCCCTGGAGTTGTGCAGTCTAAGTGGGCATGTTTTCTCAGCTAGCTCTTTTGTATATCTTGCAAATGTGGCAATTCTCCTGTAATTACCACCAGGCCTCTTTAGTAGCAGAATTTATTATTTCCTTTCCACTTTCTCCTATGTATTTCTGCTTGGATCACAGTAAATTAAGGACTTCCTTTAGTATTTGAGGGATCATGATATCCTACTCTAAAGCATTCGTTTTCAACGATGACATTCTGAGAGGTTATTTTACAGATTCACTGATATTTTTGCAAGGAGGGCAAACTGGATTCTGTCTGTTTGGCACTTACTGGGCTGTCTGTTAGCGGTACAGCTGTGGGATCTGACCCTGAAAGCGCTGAAGCCTGTGAGAGTATTTGCAGAAGTAAGGACTAGTCATGTGTGGAGCATTTTCACAATCAGCCTTCGTGTTTATTCGGAGCACTTGTGGACAGTGCTGATAGTCTGTGGGGAGGTGCTGGCTGCCCTTTCCAGAGATATTGCTGAAGGTTCACTTTATTCATCGTTTTATGGAAGTCTCCAGTTCACGTTGTGACTTTAATGCAGGCTGTTAATATGAGTAAGTTATATCACCATGGTTTTTTGGCATTCAGATTCAAGGTCAGATCCAGTGGGCCAATTTATGGGAGTATCTAATGAATTGCCAGCATCCCAGGAAGTACACAATTTGAGATTAGAAGCAGCACCATCTTATTACTGTGATAGTCAATTGTGAGTGAAAGTGCAGTGGAAGTAAGGACAGGGTAATGTAACATGTGAGTGGAACAGCACTCAATCCGTGTATTATGGAATTGTCATTCTCTGCCACGGTTCAGCATAAATGGACTAATCTTCAGCTTGAAAATGAGGAGAGCTTGACTGTTAAAGAATAGGTCATTTGGCTTCTGGCAAGTCGAAGATGCTGTAATATTAGCTGTAAGAACTTGTGCATTCTTAGTAGGGAGATAAAAATGATTAAATTGCACTACTTGCTTCTCTGTCTTCTGAAGTAATTCGTATTTGGCCCTGGATTCATCTAAGCATTTGCATAATTCCTAGGGCCATTCCTATTCAGAAATGCATTTCAGCTTGTGCTTAAACTTAAGCAAGGGCTGAAGTTCTGTTCGGTTCCTGAGGCTTAAACTTTGCTGAACAAGGTATTGGCCATTAGCTTCAAACATGTCAGGAACTTCTGAGATTGCTGTGATGTAGCAAAGGAAGGTTTGCTGTGCTCGTTGTATTATGGGCTGAATATTCTTTCGTGACTCAGTAAGGTTAGGGGTGAACATCTTGGAGCCCTAGAGAGGATCATTTTCAATAGAGTCCTCTGTTAGAAATCCAAGAGCCAGAGAGCTGGGGTCATGGCTCCCAAGAGTTTTATGGACTCTGCAAAACTGGCAGTCACACTGGCTGCCTTCCTTCCGCTGGGTCCTTCCTCAAAAGGAATGAGTGGAGCCAAGGGGAAGGTTTTGTTGGGCTCCTTGGGACGTGGAGTTCTGCAGGCCAAATTCTGTTCCGAATTATGTTTTATTATTGCAGAGTAACTTAACTTTGGTAGGGCCAAGCCAGGTGGTAGCCATTGTCGATGCAAATTGTAGTACAGTTAAAAATTTTTTGAAAAATTCCAGTATTTCCATATGTATTTCTGTCCGAGCTTGGGAGGAGGGTGGAAAAGAACCTCAAAATGCTGAATTTCTTTTTTTTTTTGTGGGTATGGGGAGCTCAAAACATATTGCCTGGCATTATCAGGCTATTATGTGTCAGTTGAGTTTAGCATCAGAACGTGTCAGCCACTGCAGCTCCACTGCTTCAGGAGGATGTGTGTGGGAACTGGAAATTTTAAACTAGGGTTGACCCCAATCAAAAATGAAATGTTCGGTTACAGCTCTTTAAAGAAAATACAATGAAACAATTGACTTTTTTTTTTCTCTCTTTTTTTTTTTTTTTTTTTTTTCCGTTGGAGAAAATCATTTTCAAACATTTGGTAGAAAATCCTCCACAGAATAGACTTATGGCCTGAAGTCTTGTTCACAGTAAAACTGGTGGGAATTTTGCTGTTAACTTTCATGTAGCCAGGATTTCACTGAGGTTTCTGTTGCAGCAGGAGGGATAGTGTGGCCCTTTATCTGGAGGCATTAGTGTAGCTTCAAAGCCTCTTGGCCCACTTAAGAAATAAAAAGCATTCTTATGTATCTCATTGATTTGTCAGAGGTCTTGGTCCACTGAAAGTAACACAGTTTTTGTCTCTATTCCAGGGAGCCACAAGGAGCTTAATCTATATTTGTTAAAATGAAGACCTGTAGTATGTTCTTCTAACGCACCAGTAGCAGGAGAAAGGGCAAATGTCCAGGTTGGTGCTCAATTTCACTGGGCTCTGTTCAGAACATTGCTGTAAAATGTTTGTTCTGTGAAGAGGAATCACCGCGGGTTCCAGATGTAGGTGTTTACAGTGGGACCGTGTTTCTGTTTTAATGTAGTGCTGTGCATCATGCTGTCACTGTTTGCCTGATCCCTGTGTACGAGATGATTCACCTGCTGCAGAATTTTTGTCTGTATAGCAGATTTTATTAACCCCCAGAGAGGCTTATTTGGAAGCTGATTTTCCATCCCAGACTGGGGTCCTGCTATTAACAATCTTTCGTGAGTAAGGAGCGGTTCGTTTCATTGCTTTGTTACCTCTTAACCTGGGACAAGGGTGTCAACAGTCATGAGAGAGGGAGGAGAAAGGGCTGGAAGAATCAGAGGAGAGGAGGAAATAAATGCTTCTAAGGGAAAAGGAGTTTTCAGTGAGCAATTATCATCTGGAAATTTGCTAAGAGGCTTTTGCAATGCTTTTTATAAGCAACATTAAATGTAATTTTAGTTAATTCTGGACTTAACCTGCCCACTCATCCTTGGATTTAGGGCTCACTCGAAGCAATTTACCAGTTTTGCACTTCAAGCTAATCTGTACCTGTTTTACCGGCAGGTTTCACTGCACTGAGGACAGTGACACAAAATAAAGCAGTACTTTTCAGGGAAGAAACGGTTCCTAGGAGGGGCCTAACAGCAGAGTTTGAAAAGCACCGTGTTCCCAAAGAAGGGCCAAGTTTTTCAGAAGGGCTGAACACCAAGCACTCCTGCTGTGACAGATGGCTGAGTATTTCAAAAGATCATGCCATTAAAGCTGGCTGGAAATTGTCTATTCTCTTGTTTTTGACAGGAACTTGGGTTTTCTATTAAAAATAATAATGGTGCAGAATGGGCAGATTTCCTTTCAGCATTCTATTTTTATGTGAGCGTTTTAATTGTTTTGGTCAGGGAAACTCTCCCTCCCATGGTACATTCCTCTGCAGCTTGCTGTGCTTGGAGAGACATGTGGTAGCAGCCCTGCAGAGAGGGACTTGGGGGTACTGATGGATGAAAAGCTCGACAAAAGCTGGCAACGTGTGCTTGCAGCCCAGAAAGCCAACCATGTTCTGGGCTGCTTCAGAAGAAGTATAGCTAGCAGATTGAGGGAGGTGATTCTCCTTCTCTGCTCTTGTGAGGCCCTACCTGGAGTGCTGCATTCAGCTCTGGGGCCCCCAGTAGGAGAGGGGCACAAACGTGTCGGAAAGATGGGGAGGGACTCTTTGTCATGGGGTGTGGTGAGAGGACAAGGGAGAATGCCTTTAAACTAAAGAAGGGTAGGTTTAGATACATAAGGAAGAAATTCTTCACTCAGAGGGTGGCAAGGCACTGGAACAAGTTCCCCAGAGAAGCTGTGGGTGCCCCATCCCTGAAATGTTGAAGGCCAGGCTGGATGGGGCTTTGAGCAACTTGGACTGGTGGGAGGTGTCCCTACCCATGGCAGGGGGTTGGAATGAGATGAGCTTTAAGGTCCTTTCCAACCCAAGCCATTCGGTGATAAATGTTTCTGAAAGTCTGATCACCTGTTCTGGTACCTCAGTGACAAAAAGCTTTTCTGAAGCTCTAGCCAAACACAAGTACACTGTGATGTGGTGGACAGAACATCACAGTGTGCTACTTGCCATTCAGGTTTTCTTGGTTCAGTTCCCATTTCAGTTTTTCAGAGTGGGATAGGGTTTGAAATATTCAGTTTGGAATCCTGAGCATATGAACTTCAGTGGGTGAATGCCCGTACTTGTGGCTGTTCACATTCAGGACTGGGTGTGCTCGGCCCTCTGGAAGGGCAGCTGTGTTTGTATGTAGCTGTGCACTCAGAAGATGTGTCTGGCAACTTGAAACCATTTCTCAAAATCTGTGCTTTAAGATTTCCTTGGTATAACTTTCTGATCTGTAAACTGGAAGTAATTTTCTATCCTCAGCAAAGGACTTATAAATACCAGTGTTTATGCATGCAACTTTGGAGAAGCAGAAATACAAAAAAATCCTTCTTTTCCATCGAATGTCTTGGAGCTCTTTTAAACTGCTAATTAATTGAGCAATCATAATGATACACCCGTGGGGATGAAGGGGGAGGAATAATTTACAGGTGGGTGAAATGAGGCATGAATGACTTCCTAGCCTTACCTGTGCCATGCCGTTAGTCTGTGTCAGATCCAGACAAATACCTTCTGTCCTGTCTCCTTTTTCATCTGTGATAAGTGGCTGGGAACATCAGCTTCCTCCCCCATTCCTCTTCTTCTGCAGAGGACTCGTTTCCTTATCACCATTCTGCTGTTTCATTGTGAGCACGAGGAGTCCATGTGGCCCATCTCTTGGGGGGAGCAGGCTTAGAAGCTGGGACATTTTAAGTCCCAAGTGCCAACCACTGGGTGGGACACAGCCGAAGCTCCACAGCATGGGAGAAAGGGAGTCAAAAAAAAAAAACACTCCAGGTGTTCTTAGCACAACCACACATCCTGCCCTGTCTCCCTCCTCCTGACTTTACGTGCAGCTGGATTATGATGTGCCATCCTCTGCACATCTCCCATGGTGATTCAGGTTCTATCCGTGCTGCACTGAGCAAAGTGCCTGAGGAATACCTGACCTGACTCTGAAATGGCAGCTGATCTCCAAGGAGAACACAGCCTCTCTTTGTTGTCCTCTCTCTCCTGTCTGCATCCTTGTGTCTGAGGTCAGTAGACTTCTGTACAGAAAACAGTGTGAATCTTCAGGAATATGTAGAATAAATGAGCACAGGGATGAAAATTTGTGGGAAGGGCAGGGTAAAATACTGCTTAGGCAAAGACCTGTCACACAATTTCACCTACAGCTTGGCTGTGGATCCTGCTTAAATTTAGTTCTTAAACACAGCTGTGAAGCTCATGAAGATGCCACGTTGGTTGCTCACCAAGCAACATTTATACCCTCCTGGGAAGGTAATAAAAACAGCAATAGTGAGCAGCAATTCTAACACAGGCTGGTTTGCCTCATTCTTCTGGCTGCTTCTTGTCATGCTCCTGCAACTCAAGTCATTAAGTTCTTCTTCTAGCCAACCTGGGTGCGGACTACATCTACCCTGTCAGTTATTCTTATGTGTAGAGGAAGAGAAAAATACTGATATAATTTACTGGTCTCTGTAACACAAGTTTTTTTTATTTAACTGACAGGGCTTATGGTTACCTTTAGACATAGCTTTTTGAATAGTTTTTCGCTGGACAGCAGTGATAAGCCCTTCAGGAAAAAAACAGTGGTAAGTGGTGGCTCGTGATATACATTTTGTACTCTTTTCTGTAGCAGTGTTTGCTATTCTATTTCAGTTGATGTATTGTGTAAAAAAAAAATCTGGTAAAGCTGCTATCCCATATGTGGTGAATAGAAGTCTATTGATTTCTAGCTTTCCTACTTGCATTTTACAGACCCCTACCGCATCTGGGACCAGAGCTTGAAAAGCCCTCTTTACTGAAATGGATTGTCTTCTGCAGGTCATTGACACTCTATATTCTGCCTTATCTAAATTAGGCAGTCTCTGGTATTCTCTGATCTAATCCCAAAAGTAAAGGGTGTGCGTTACGTGCAGATGTAATGGTTACACATAAATTTCCCATTGAGCAGTTATTGGAAAAGGAGATGAAAGCAGGTAGAGCTTGACCCTGCAGTTCGGTGCCCATGCTGTCAGGGATGCAGTGTCTGCTAACAGCTGGCTTTTCTGCACCTCGGCAGGTGATGGAGTTCCCACTAGTTCAGGAGTCCACTGCCAATGGTTATCGCATGCTGTTCTGAGAATTCCCATCCGTCAAAAGAGTCTCATAAATAATTTAGAGGAAAGCAATTAGCACACACAGCTGTAGCTGTTTGCAAAGTCACAGTCATACCTGCCAGGGCAATCTGGAAATGGAAATTGCAAAACCATGTTTTAAAGTAGCTAGAACAGTCTAGCTAGGAGCTAGGGTTGGTGGGTAGTTGTTGATGAATAAGGAATAATTGCACTTCCATGTCTTTCTGTGAGTAATGAAATCCAGGATGGAGAACTTTAAATATTTTTTTTTTCATACTGGAGAAGGGATCAAAGGGATGCATAGTTTGAAAAAACTCCATCAGTCTCCTTATCTTTCCGGAGGCTCTGCAACTCACTCAGCTTCAGAGTGAAGGGGATAAGTTTTATTAGAGACTTGAACTTGCATTTTGAAGGCTTCAGCTAGTTAATGCTAGTTTATATGTACAGACTGTCCAGGAAGGATAGGCAGGAGGAAAAGGAAGGAGGTATAGCTTGAAATTTCTCATCTGAGTATGCTTGCCTTGACAGATTGATGGGAATAAATTTTGAGAACTTCCGAGTAATGATAAAAGGCAGAGGAACCTGCCCTTCAAGAATCCCAAGCAACTACAGGGAAGGTGTGAAGACAAAGGTTTGTTTGTGCAGGTGAGCCATGGGAAGAGGATATCCATATTTAATCTAAAGATGGCAACAGGCTGGGGAGGGCGTATGGAAATGCATTTTAGGATAGGGTTAGAAATCAAAATCATCATGATCCCTGAACGCTTTTACATCCTTCCATGTGGTGCTGTCTGCCTGGCTTCAAATAAATCAAAGACGTAGAATGAACTGATGTCTGATCTTCTGCTGCATCTCTTGAAATGTGCAGATCAAATGATGCCCACCTCTATGAGATGATAGTTTCCAACGTGGAGTGGCCTCTAGATTGGGTCGAAGCATTTCCCTTTTACTTGTGACTTCAACTCAGAAAATGGAGAGATGTCTGAATAACAAATTTGTCATAACAAACATTTTCTGTAAGTGCCAAGTCTCCTACTAAATTGCTTACATTTTCTTTCCATGGAGTAATTTTTGAATAGAGATAAGTCAGCTATTTTGTTTGTCAGTACTAATTTGAAAAAGCTAAGTTCATTATGCTTCAAAAGCCTTAGATATAACAGACCAGCTCCAGATGACATTGCATCAGTGTCTTGATGCGACACTGGGAAAGATGGATATCCTTGTGGATTTCCATTTGAACTCCCCATTTCATCTTACTCTCTCCCAGTTGTTTAAAATTCTTTCAGGCTAAGAAAAATGCATAAACACAATTCCATTCGACTGATCTTAAAATATGCAGGAAGGTCCCTGTAGCGCTTTTCTTCCTCATTGGAGATGGTCTCAGCTTCTTCAGCCTCTCCTGATAATGAAGATTTTCAGTGACAGTAATGTCCCCATTTCTGTCCTACACTGCATGTTCTTCATCCTTCTTCATGGACGATTCCAGTGCTGCAATGACTGTAGCTATATACTGCTTTAGAAAGTGTTTAGCAATTATAGTAATGGTATCGTTTGGGGAAGCTGATAATCAAATTTCTGCTGCAGGAGGTTTTTGCCTCTTGTTCCTTCAAGTTCTAAGAAATTCAGTAACAGCTTTGTCCTGTTTCTAATTTATTCCTTATTCCATTTCACTCTTGTTTCTGATGAAACAACCCCTCACAATCTGATATGAGTGAAAGGCAACACAGCATCAAAAGAAATGCTTGGCTGCCAAGCAAAAGACAAAATGTACCAGTGGGGTGCTGTGCATCGGCACTGCTTCCAGGAGGCAGCCGTCTTCCAGATCTTGCCCTCAGAGAGAACACAACCAAAACGTTTTAATGAAGAATACTGGCAGTTGGCTACAAGAAACCACACTTACTCTTTCTGCAACACCATTTGGACTCGCATCACTTGTGCATGTTAAAGGGTGTTTGGATTCCTGCCCTGCCCTTCCAGCCTTGACCTGCCTACCCCGGCCTCCCGTGGTCCCTGTGCAACTCCAGAGGGGAACTGTTTGGTATTGCTTCCCCCTGCCATGTATATCAACCAAAGCATTCATTTTCCAATGAGCTTTCCAGTTGTATTGGCACAACTTTGGGGTGGTGGGAGAGAGCAGAGATACAGGAGTGAAAAAGAGTGACTGGAGCCAACAAACTTCCCAGCTGGTTTCGCTGCCTAACTAAACACATGGAAGTGAACCTGGAACTAGCTTTGAGTTAGCTGAGCAGCAGCCCTGATGAGCTACAGCGCAGCGCAGTCACCTGCACAGCTTCTGTTTCACAAGTGGACTCTGCAGCCTGCGCTGGTTTGGTGCCATGACAACACTGCCTGTGGTACCTGCAAGAGCGAGTTTAAATATAGTTTATCCGCGGTCTCAGTGAGCTCTGGTCTGTGCAGTGCAGGCAAACAGCAAGATATAATTACGGAGTATTCAAGTCGGAAGCTAAACACTCTGTTAAGGGCGCCTTTCTTTCACTTGCACAGTCCCTTTTACAGTTATCTCTAGGGCCTGTTGACTTCAATCCACTTGTTTTCAAAACATGCCTGCAGGGCAGGGAAGCAGCCCTGTCCGTGTCCTGTAGAGTGAGATCTGAAAAGCACCAGGTGTGGAAACTTGTTCACTTTGCAAGCAGCAAGAAAGGTTTGGAGCTTTACTGCTCCCATTTACAGCTCCCACCTGTTTGAGGGCACTCAGAGATCCACAGCTGAGCTGATGGGCTGTGGCTCTTCATTCTTCAGCACAATGCTGGTGGCCCAAGCTATTCTGACTTGCATGTAAGGTGGACTGGGAACAGAAGTATTTTCTGCCCTCCAGCCTGGACAACAGAGGCAATAGCCTCTAACTGACAAGTGCTGGTGGCTGTTGTGGGGTGAAGCACTGTCCTGAAATGCCAGGTACGGGAGGTTCAGGCTAGGAGGTTGTTGTGGAGCAGTGTTAATGCATGTCATCCTTGATTACTAAGCTTCCTTTCTCCTTCAAGAAGATTATCCTTCCCTCTGGAATCCTTGTCAGTGTTGTAACTATGAAAGTACAGATATTCAAAATTAGAGTAAATGTACAAGTGAAAGTGGTTTTCTACTCTAAAATCTAACTGTATTTACATAATTGGGTTACGGTCACAGAAGAGGAACTGAAAAATTCACCCTGCAATGATAGAAATGTCAGAGATTCCCTCACCCACGCATCGGCCAGAAGTTCCCTTGAATTAATTGTGCAGGCACAGAGCACACACTGAGATTGAAGCCAGCTATGAGGAGTCTGCTCTGAAAAAGCAGTGGTGTTTTTTTGTTGTTGATGGTGGTTGGTTGGTTTTTGTTTGTTTGTTTTAAACCCAGTCACTTTGGAGATCTGAGTCAGAGTTTACTGCATACATTAGGTTGCCAGCCCTTGCATCGGGGTAACCGGGATGTAGGTGAGATGAGCTGCTGGAAATTTCACAGCCTCTTAAGTAAAGTTTGCACCTATCAAACAGTGATGTGGGATCACAGCCAAGGCCCTCTTGGTGTTTCAAAAATGCCAGTCGGTGTAATACATGGATAGTGACAGAGAGCTTAAGCTTTATTAAGCCACTAATTTGAAGGAAAAGGAAAGACTGCTTTTTGTTAACTGTGAGACAGAAGCCATTGTTTGAATTGTAGGAGATTTGCCTCTGAGATATGCTGAAGTGATCTTTTTTTATCAGGAGCTGCTGTGCACTCGTCCTTGACAGGAAGGGCAAGCTGAGCAAACAGGGCAGAGGACGAGCATGTGAGGTGGCCGCGGGGGAGCCAGCAGCAGGGGCAGAGCTGCTCCGGCTGCTCGAAAATCTCTTCAGCAACTGGGCAGGGGCTGAAAGCACAAAGACAAGATTATGTTGTGAAGATGTTTCCTCACAGAGGAGTCTGGGTTATTTCTGTTTCAGTGTCGCTTCCTTCACACCTCTTGTATTGCTATGATACAGGATTAACATCTAAAAGTCTGGAGAAACTTCAGACTTCCCAGAGCATGGCCCAAGGAGTAGCCAATGCTCTGTTGTCCATAGCTGCATTCAGTTTAGAGTTTGCTTGCTGTGAATGTACCTTTTTTAAAAGCTTTTTTTGCTTTGTTGTAATTTAAGAACAACCCTTCCAATGTCTCTATTGTCAAGTATGTGCTGAGATGTATGGGTATTTCTGCCAGTATGGTCTTTCCATCGCAACTTGAAGCTATGGAATGTGCAAGAGTGGTCCTTAACTTTATTCCTATTCAGAAGTGGAAAAGGAGGCAGTGACAACAAAGAAAATTTTCATTTTCCTTCTAAAACCCCACCAGTTTGAACAATCTTTTGCTGAGTTTCCTGATGTGGCTGTTTGCATTCTTTTGTGAATTCAGACTGACTGTTAGCAGCCTCCAAATAAAACATGGTTATATGAAGATTTACCTTGGCTGTATTCTTGCTTGGCTACACGACACGCATGGCAGCTAACTGGTTCAGCTCATGCTACATGCCTTTTTCCAGCAGCTGCTTCCTATCCAGGCTCACTGCTGCCCAAATTAGCAAGATTGGTGCTTTAGCTCAAGAAGTAGGAGATTTAGTTCTGGTGTTTGTGTCAGTGATCAATGAAGCCAGGAAGCTGCATTTACAAAGTGTTCAAAGGCCCTTTTATTCTGAGAGAATCAAATCCAGGCTTCTGTTAAATGCAGTAAAGTCTCCCATCATTAAAACATTGAGGCTGCAAGTTTGGCCACAAAAATGTTGCAGTAATGCAGTTGGTATTCAGTCCTTTCTGTCAACATTGCCAAGTCTGCCTTTTATTTATTTATTAATTTTCACAAGTCTCATGTCTTTCATGCATTCCTTAAAGCCTCAGTGTTTACAGCGTGCAGTTTACAGTGTTTACTCATCTGAGAATCTCAGCTTCCAGTTTTTAAAGATCTGCTACTAGCCCTCGTGGACAGGGAGGAAGCAGAAACCTGATAAGACTGATCCTCACAAGCAAAACCAGAAGGCTTGTAAAAGAAGAAAACAATTAGAAAGTCAAATCATGATTTTTAAGAGGATCTCATGAACTTGGGCTCTCATTTATGTGCCTCAAGTGCCTGAAGTAGACGGTACTAATGATCGCCTGGGTCAGGCCACGACTCAAGTGCAGAGGTGCTATTAGAGAGCCAGAGAACACAGCAGCACTGCGATGGATTGGGGGAGGAATCCTCTTTCCATTTATTATATTCCTGTTTTACCTTCGCAGCCTGAGTTTTGCATTGTGCACCCAGTTTACTGTGTGTTTCATAAAGGCCAGAGGACTCATCCTGGTGCTCTGAAACTGCTTAGCCCATCTTTGGCTGGATTTACTGTACAGGAAGAGCAAATGGTTGCTTAGGAAAGCACGGTATTTAATGAGAGAGCTGGCCTGGACATTTTTTCAAACAAACAAATAAAAGCCAGCAACTCTCAGTCTGGCACTGACTGTTCTGTTCTGTTTGGTGCGTTACCGCATTGTCTTCCATATCCCTTTTTTTTATTCCTTTGTTATAGAATTTCACAACCCATGGCCTGGATACTGCAATTCCTGGAGGAATGCACAGCATAATGGATACTGCATGATCACAAAATAGTTCACGTTCTATAGACTTTTAGCAAAAATGATGCATCGTGGCTGTTTCCCAATTTTCCCTGCTTCAGTGCTTTTTCTTTTTTTTGGTGAAATTCTTTTAGCTTCTCCTCACAGGGGCTACCCACTGAGAGGAGTGAGAGGAAGTGCAACCTTTCTCCGCCCAGCAACAAAAATGGCTTTGGTGCACTTCCCACTTTCATGACATCTCATAACACAGCACAGCAGCCAAAACAGACGGTATGTTCTTCCCCATTCTTCAGGAAGGGGAAGCGGGATGCAGAGATGCGAAGTGCCCCACGGCAGGCGCCCAGGGAAGGGGACAAATCCCATTGCCCCCACCACAGCCAGGAGAAGGATCTGTGGTTGCAGGCTGGGTGGTTTTGTCAGGCTGCTAGGGCTGGAGGAGCTACAAGGGAACTCCTAATGTTATGGTGTGGTGGGAGGAACTACAAGAGAGAGAACTCCTCAAAGTATGGTGTGGTGGAAGTTACTACAAGGAAACTCCTGATGTTATGGTGAGGTGGGAAGAACTACAAGAGAGATAACTCCTCGAATTATGGTGTGGTGGGAGTAACTACAAGGGAACTCCTGATATTAGAGTGTGGTGGGAGTAACTACAAAGGAACTCAACGGTGTGAAACGGTGTGATGGGTGTAACTACAAGGGAATCAAGTTATGGTGCGATGAGAGTTAACTACAGAAGAGCTCTAAGTTTTGGTGTTTTATTTTATTTTTCACAAACACATTGAGGATGACGACCTCAATGATTATTAAGAAAAAAAGGCGACTAAGGCGTCCTGCTGAGGAGGGGGCACCCTGCAGGCCGCGTCCCCCGCCCTCCAGCAGCGTCGCCCTCAGCTGCCAGCTGCGGAGGGAGAGAGGCGGCCGCGGCCCCACCTGGGCCCGGGCCCTTCCTGAGGGGCCCTGCCCGGTCCCTCCCGGTCCCCCACCGGCCCCGTTCCTGTTCCCGGTCCCGGCCCCATCGGCCGGGCGCAGGCGCGGTGCTCCCGGGCCGCCCGTGCCCCCCGCCCCGTCGCAGGGCTGACGCGGCGGCGCCGGCGCAGGGCGCTCGGGCCCGGCGGGGCGGAGCGGAGCCGGGAGCCGAGGCCTTGGTGGCGGAGGCCGGGATGCGGCGGGAGGCACCGGCGGGCAGAGGTGAGGCGAGGCCGGGCTGCGGGGAGCCCAGAGCGGCTCAGCCCCGCTGGGTTCGCGTCGCTGGGGCCGGCCCCGCGGTGCTGGGGGGAGGGAGGCGGAGGCCCGGCAGAGCCCTCGGGGCGCTGGGGGAGGTGGGCGGCTGCGGGACGGGGCTCGGGGTGAGGCTGTTTCATCCCGTAGCGGCCCCTCGGCAGCCCCTGGGCACAGCCCCTGCCCCAGGGCTTCAGGTTCAGCCCTGCCCTCCCCGCCGCCATCGCCTCAGCAAACCCGCTCCGGTCCACAGGCTTGGAGCTGTGAGGAGGAGCCGGTCGCCCTTGGGAGAAGCCTCACCTTCGCTCTTACCTGCCCGTGCATCGCTAAAAATTCATTTTCTTCACCAAGCCCGGGGGAGATGTCTTTAACACTTGCAAAGATGTGCGTGTGTTTTAAGGAAAGGCTCGGGGAAAAAGTCAGGGAGACCCCCAGACACGTGCTGGGACCTTGGCTGAAATTCCAGTTCCCATCCCCTTCACGAGGCTTGGGTGAAAAAGCCTGGTGGATTTATTTCAGCCGCTGCCGTGCTCCTGCTTTGCAGGGGTGTTCAGGAAGGAGAGGACGAGGTTTGAGTGATGTTTCATTAGAATCCACCTGAAAACTGAAGATTAAAAATGTCCTCGTGCCTTGTTTGTGCAAAAGTAACCTTGGACTCTTTAATTTTGCTCTTTCATCATCCTGGGCTTTTGATGGTGTTGCTCTTAAGTGCTACGTTATCTGACATGCGTATCTCCGCTAATCTAGTTTTGCCTAAAGGAGGATGTTGCCATAAATAAACTAAAAAAAAAATAAAAATCTTACCAGGAATAAATTTAGCAGGTGTGTAGCCAATTGGGTGAGATTGTGGGCTAGTTCCTGAAAGCTGTGGTTCAGGGAAGGGAAGAGACCAAACCAACCGTGAGCACTGAAGCCTTGTGGTGGCTGCCTGTGACAACAGGTCACCAGCTCCATCCACGCCCTGCCCCACTGGGAGCTGGTCAGCTTGGACTTTGGCAACTTCTGCACAGCCCTGCGTTAATACGTTAGGGTTTGTCAAAGCGTGTTACCCCGGAGCTCGTTTCACCTCTGGGACAAAACTGACTGTTTGGATAGCAGTCACCGAAATGTGCTGAGCGGGTCAGAACAGAAAGCAGGGAGGGGATAGTTCCCGGTGCTGTGAACCCGCATTGCTTCTGCGTGTGGTAACTGAGCCATTTCAGGCTTCCTGACCGTACCAGTTCACTTCTGGCCTCGCCGTGGTTTCGAGAGACGCTCTGCCCAGCTTCCTCTCTCTCTTTCCAGCGCTGGATGCCGGTGGGGGAGGGAGGGCACCTTGCACAGCTCTCCAGCTCCGGCTGCTCTCCTTGCTGCTTGTCGCCTGTCCTTGAGAGCCTGCCCCACGTCTCCCCGGGGAAAAGCTGGGCTCGCGGAGTGCCTGAAGGAGCCGCAGCCTCCTGTGGCAGCAGGCGGGGCCTGAGTTACTCGTGCCCACGCAAAGCAGCGTGCCCAAGGCTGTTGGCCTTGTTTACCTTACTGATGCTCTTCAAAACAAGCCTACACTTTGAATTGTTGTCTACGCTTTGAATAGCAATACCAGGAGTTAGCGAGCCGGCTGTGACCGAGTTACTTGCTACACGTGCCTCGATCTGGTGCTCGCTGCCACCTACACCCCTTGGAGCTGTGTGCACGGACAGAAGGTTCCCCTGCTCTGCTGCTTCAGGTGGCAGTGAGAAGCCTTTGATTAGAGGGCCGGTAGCAGCAGTGCCTGGGGCTGCCTTTCCTGTTTGTGTTTGTGCCTTTTAGGTAAAACCTGGACTTTCTAAAACTGCCAAGGATTAATTAGTAGTTAAACTGCAACAGGTTTAAAACTGCTGAAGGATGTGAACGTGTAGGATCCTTCCCAGTATCTGATTTCACTCCAGGCTGCAACCATATAAGTTGCAAATGGAGTGTGCTGTTAATTGCTCTCATGAAAATGTAACACGGAGCTGTGTTACTGAGTGTAGGATCAAGGGCCTTTCATCCCGCTTTGTGCAGGTGTTCAGGGAGCTTTAGGCCAGTTTTATGTCACGTTGACATGAAGTTATGCTCTCTTGTAGCTTACCAAGAGCTTTTGGGATAATTCTCTGTTCTGAAAACTGAAGTACTGAGGGGCTCCCAAGTCTGTTTTTAAAAGAGGTGAGTGCAAGGCACGTGTGTAACCGGAGTCCACCATTGGTACAAGCTGGAGCTGTTCGGGATTGTCTTCATGTAGTGCAAAAGAGATTGTGCCTTTTTACAGTTAATCATTTGCAGATGGTATGCCAGGCACAGCTGAAAGGGTGAGGACTAACGACAGTCAATTTCTCACACTTATTGTCTTTGGAAGATACACAGCTGGGGATTTTCTGGATTTGAGACTCTGCTGGTATGGACTTGGCAGCATCCCTGTGTAGCGAAGGTGTGGCTTTTCCTAGCCAAATGACTCATCTGATGGTGAAAGGGTCCCGAATTCTGAGGTTCTTCACCTGTGCCAGTGTATGAGGTGAAGTGACTTCTTCAGGTCCTTAAACTTCGGGAGGTGCTTGCTTTATTTTGGGTCTTGCATCGTTTGTTTCAGTTTCTTTCCTAGCAGGGCGCTTTGAAGCTGTGCTTTTGCCTTGCTGGTTTACATTGCTAAGTAAAATCAGTAATACTCTCGTAGCACTGACGGAAAGTACGTTCGTCAAGCAGCACCTTTTAATGAAATATTTGCGGATGGATTATCTTTTGTCACTCGAAGTAATACAGCTATTAGCAAAGTGAACTGTTTCAGCTCCTAGGACTGGGATTAACTGCTCCTCGGAGGCCCTTGCTTTAAAGGAATCCAAACTCCACATTGATTATGTTTGAAAAAGGAGACGGGATGGCAGGAAAGGTTTGCTTGCATAAAATGCCATAATCAGACTCTTCTCCCTGTTTTTAGGCAGAAAGTTTTTCACACAGCAAAAAACTTTAAATGTAGAGAAATTGGTGTCTGCATCACAGACTAGCATGAAGTGTTTTTAATCATCTGAGCTGTAATGTCAAGCATTTCTGTAACAATCTCAGTTATAACGCGAAGCAGAGGAACAGGTGGGCACAGGAGCTTCCCTGAGGTCTTTCTTTGTTGCAGTTTAAGGCTCGATTTCGTGACACTAATGCATAAATGAGCCACTTCGATTGCTTTTGCAATTGATTGCACTGAACCTGTGGCACCGCTGTTGCCTCACAATGCAAGTTTGCCTCAGGTTCTTTTTGTTGCCAGGACTTATCTTTGCTAGGATCTAGCCGAGTATTTTTCCCACATGGGTAAAACAATGGCAGCTGTAGGCATTTCGGCCCTGAGTAATCCCCGAGCTGCCCAGAAAGCCAGGGGCTGCTCAGCCTGCCTCTGCACCTGAGGTGGTGTCTGGAGGGGATGCTTCTCGTTGGACTCCACTGTGAGAGACAAAGGAAGGATGCAGAGACCCCAGACCCTTCAAGAGTGTTCTTAAAGGCCAGCAGGTATGTTACTGGGCGAGTGCACGTGTTACTGAGACTGAGAAGCCGTGGCACGGGCACCTCGATGTGCTGGGCTCTTCCTGAAGTGCTCGAGACTCACGGTGCCGGCAGGAGCCCCTCGTATACGCGGTGCTGTTGGGTTCGCAGTGATCTCGGGTTGGTTTGTTTCACCTGGGAAGTGTGGCTGGAATAAGCTGTCCTCGCAAGAACGTGGTTTGGCGGGTGCTCACTGGGGCAACTCGAATGTTTTGTAGGTTAACGCGCACAATCGGCAGACGTGTGGAGTTCGTGGCATAAAAGCAGGCGTGAACTGGATCTGATGTGGAGTAATAAGCAAGTGCTCGAAGAGCAAGTGTGAGAAAATGGGCTGGATGGAATGTTATGTCCTGATTTTTTCTGTGATAACCAAGTTGTGTGGTGATTAGCAGGGTTGCAAAAGAGCTAGGCACCATTGCAGCGTTCACGCCGTGAAGCTGTGCGGTCCTGCACATCACATCGCTGTCAGCAGAGGTAGCCTGCTTCTGCCTGAAGTTGCAGGTAGTGACTCCTGACTGCTTTGTGTGGTGGGAATGCCTCACCCGAGTCCTAAATGATGTCCTTTATCCCCGTGGCCTTCCTGTTACCCTCCCACCCCTCCACAAAAATAAACAAACTAAAAAATTGTCACCTCCTGTTTACATATGAGATTAGTAGGGTGAAAAAATGAAGAGCTTCTCAAGCTTGACTTTAAATACCTGTTTTTGCAGGTGCCTGGCATTCCTATTCACCTCTAAGTCCAAGTGTTAACGCTTTATTTCCATGGATAAGCTGCTTTCTTCTCAGCTAGACAGCACATGCATGTCATGCTTGAGGTAGATGTGGCTATGGAAAAAACTTGTAATAACAGTCTGCAAGTCAGCATCAGGGGGTTAGAGGAGGGGAGGGCAAAGTCCATTTCTGGACTTGAGAAAAACACAAACTGTACTAAAATACAGGACACGATGTACTTGGTTGGGCTGCAGCAGCTCGCGTGCACCATCCTGTCGCGTGTCTGGCTGATGCCTTCCCCTTTGGGATACTTCCACCTTCGAGTTAATACTTTTAGCCTATTAACTGGGTGCCATGCAGGGAGGATGAATATATATTGCCTTGCAGGCTTTACGCTCCCGTGCAGTGGGAGATAGATCCTTACTGCACGCGTCGAGACGCGGGTTTTTATTGGGAAGGGTATTTTAAGGTGATTAACTGGAGTTCTGCTTTGCTAGTGCAGAGATGCAGCCGATGGCTTTGCTGTCTGCTGGAGCGTGCTGTTCCTGTAAACACTGAGGAACCACTTCAAAGAGGGAGCTGTGCCCTTCTTCGTGGAGTCAGAGCAGGAGAATTTCTGGGGTGGCAGCACGGACCCTGCCGGTCCCTTAGGGGAAGGATTTGTGTGAGTGTGCGAAGTGTCCTCAGAGTGCTGCTGGCTTTTATTGCACAAGTCAGCGTCTGTGCAAGGGGATGGAGTCGGGTACCTGCACGCACTTGTTGGCTAACGTGGACTTCAGAATTGTGTTTTGGTAAAGCCTTTTGAGGAAAGTTAGTTAATTGTGCCTGCTCTGCAACGTGGGTACTGAACGAGGTTTAACCTCAGGCCAGAGTCAGAAATTACATTTGGGAGTGTGGGCTGGGTGGGGATTACCTCTTTATTGCTTTACCTCGAGGGAAGGTAAATGAGGAGAGGCTGTTTACACACGAGCCATTGAAATTATTGCCTTTTTTTTTTTTTTTTTTTTTTTTCCCTTCTTTTGCTGTGAGTGAGAATGTCCTCGGGAACGTGGGACAGTGTTTGGAGGACGGGTGGAATTTTAGATAGGCTTGTTGCCTGAGGAATGTGCCTGGGTGTTTTGCTATTATGTTACAGTCCAGATAACTCTGAATTCATTTCCCTTATTCTTTCAGCTGATTTTCAAGATCATAATGCAGCAGAAAAATGAAAAAACACAGAAGAAATTTGCTTCTGAAAAGAAGTCAGTTGCTGGCCCAGTCTAGAAGGTGGACCACTGGATTTGGGGAGCTTGGGAAATGCTGCTTCCAAAGGCCATTTTTCCTAGCTAAGAAGAAAAGACAGAGTGCTCAGCTAATTGTGAGCTTAAATCACGACAAACTGTACGGAAGCCTGCAGTGCAAAAGGAAGGCTCTTGAGCTCCCAAGCAGGTTGGCTCCTGATGTGCATCTAAATGCAGAAATTTATCAAAAACCTGCTGTAGAGCCATAGAGCTTTCCTTACAAAAATACCGAGGGCAGAAAGATCCTGTCCCTATCAGAGAGCTGAAAGCCCGTCTGGAGAAGCGGTAAGAAAACTCAACAATGAATCCTTTCAGAGTGAAGATCCCTTGAACAAAGAATTAGAAACTGGCGCTACTCTTAATAGCATCTCTGGCAATATCCATTATGTCTCATGTGGTACACAGCATGGTGCTGAATTACCTGTAAAGAAAGGTGGCTCTGTATATAGCGTGGAAGAAAGCAATAATGGTGTGGGCAACACAGTCCTGGTAGTTTTCAACAACTATAAAAGGAAATGCTGTTGCAAAAGGAGTGGAATGGAACTTGTGGCCCCTTGACAACCAGAAAGAGGTCCAAATTTAGCCATAATACTGTAAAAAAGAGATCTTTATTTATGATGCATAAGAAACTTTCTATGGTTAAATTTCGGTATAGAATTAGAAAATCCCCAGAACTTCGAGCAAGAGGCAAAACCTGCAAACTGAGAAAAATCAAGCCGAGGTGGGTGGAGAAAGTTACAAGGGACCATCGAGAGACGTTCCAGCGGGATTTCGAAGGTGGATTGTGTAGTTGGTTTTCCTACTGGAAATCTAAAAGTGACCGTCTTTGGAACCGGTACAGCCTATCAGATATGAACAATAATACACCCAAATCTGCAGGCGAGGAGAAGGAAGTACGTGCACCTGAGACCTGCAGTGCGCAGGATGCGTTGCCGTGCGCCCAGCTGGGTTCTGAGGAGCCGGGATCCACGGGGCAGGATGGTGCTGCTGCTGCTGTGCTGCCCGCACCGCCTGCTGGAGCCTCCCCGGAGGCAGGGACCTTGCCCAGTGTGGAGGCTGCCGAGGTTTTGGCAGAGGATCGTTCCTCTGACACGTTGATCTCTGTGACAGGCAAGGAAATGGCTGTTTCGGGTCAAGATGATGCAGAACCAAGTGAAATTATGGGTGTAGACGGACTGATGCTGCTACAGTCCTCCTTGCAGGATTCTGCTGTCAGTGACAATTTTGCAAATGGACCTTCCTCCATGGAGCTGGCGCAAAATGAGGACAACTCTAGCCAAATGGAAGTGGAGGGCTCCTTAAACCTGGACGTTTTTAGTGCAAAGTTACTCGATCACCCGTACTGTAAAAGTCCTCTTGATGAGCCTTCCCTGGAAAGCACAGGACTGAAATCAGGAACTCAGAAGGGAGGCAAAAGGAACAGTCAGAAAGCTTCTGGGGTGGCCGACGAGCAGTTGGCAACGTGGCTTTGTGGTATACCTTTTACACATCTTTGGGCTCCCGGGAGTTCCTGAAAACTGCTGGATGCCTCGTGGAGTTCACATGTTGCTTTTAATTCCTTTATTGAAATAGATCCTTGTTTTGCATTGTAAAAGGCACTTAGCATAATGCTCAATGAAATGAGGCTTTATAGGGGAGAACTGCATGAAGGCCAAATTAATGCTTATCTGATAAGCTGTTTGTGAGGGATAGGTGGATAATGCCTCTGCTTTTTATTTGGAGAATGCAATGTAATTGAATTGGAATCTTTGTGGAAAATCGTTGGTAGACACTTTACATGTCTCTTATCATGTGGTTTCAGAAGATGATACAGGGTTGAAACTTCCAATTTTTTTAATGGTTGTTAATTATTATTCCTAACTCGGTATTTGAAAACCCTTAGTGTTCTAATACTTCCTTCTGGTGTTTTTCACTTACCTTTTGCTCTGTCTGAAACTAACTCATGCAATTTCATTAACCCAGGTTTTAAGAGCCAAGTATTGGTCATTATCAAGTGGTTTTCCCCATGATTGTTTGTGAAGTAGGTTGAATGAATCTTCTTAAAGAATATTTTTCTAAAAAGACAGAACTAGTCTCTCTGGAGCAGAGGCTTAGTAGAAAGGCTTTGGGATTTTTTTAGGCAGTGCTGAGCGTGCAGTATTTGATAGTTTCTAACGTGGATCATGGTAAAAATAGCAATTGGTGTCTTAGCTATGTATACCAGCATACTATGCACATAGTAAGGAGTAGCAAAGTAAGGTGATGTGCCACCTACTACCTTTAGTACAGTGTTCAAGTTCAGCAGGCTTCTGATGCCTGAAGTCCTCCTTTGGAGAAGCAGGCTTTGTAAATTCCCACAAACCTGCAGCTAGTGTCAGCTAGTGTTAAAGGGACTGCTTCAAGTTTGACGTGCTCTCATTTTTCTGCCCTCCTTTTTATCCTTGCCTAGCACTCTGCCTTTCCCTCCCCTGCAAATGTGCAAGTGAATCCCTAAAGCACAATGCGAAGAAGGACACTTTGGACCTCAGAACGTGATTTAGCTTTCCTTACCTGCAAGTTAGTGTGGGATGTGTTTTCTCTGTGACTGACTTCACGTGATCCAGCGAGGACCAGGCATTGTGTAAAAAACTGAGGAAAAATGGTGGTGCCACAGCAAGCAGACCACTTCTGCAACGGAGTTCTGAAGTTTGTCCAGCAGAAAAAGGGATGTTGGCCTTCTGTAACAGTCAAGAACCCAGCTTGTATCAGGGTAGTTCAAGGTTAAAAAGCTTTGGGGTCTGATAGGCCATCGTGTTCCTGTTTGTGGGAGGCCTGAATAGCTTCAGAAAAACAAAAAGAAGGAAACAAAAAAGCCAGAAAATGCACTAAACTTTCTCACTCTTTGGCAATTTTAACAGATTTCTTACCTAGCTTCTCAATGGAAGTAGGTTCCCATTTTCCTCACAGCTGGGGGCTCTTCTCTGAGGGCTGGCACCAGGTCTGTGTTATCTACACGTTCATACTTCTCAGTTCTCCCAGCTGAAAACTTGCAAAATATTGTAGTTTTGGTATAACTGTACATAATTTCTTTGTGTGTTTGGGAGTGATTTTAAGAATTAACTGCATACCTAAAAGATCCTGGCAGCCATTCTAGGGTAGATGCTCTTGAGTTTTGAATTCCTGTGTAGCAGCTGACCATGGGTGTTAATGGGCAGCAGCGTTTAGTGCGTTCTGAGGTACTGTTAGGTATCAAACAGGGCTCTGGTAAATCCTCTTTGTAGTGCTTGTATGGTCTTGTATCAGAGCTGAGCTCCATATTTTCCTCCTCGAGTTACTCACAGTTACACCAGCTCAAATGAGGTCAGAATTAGAGGTTTCCTAGAGCTCTGCTACTCTGAGTTGTAACTATGAGAACAATCCTTTTTGTGAGTATGAACAAACAGCTTTTTAATGTTTTATGTATTAAGAGAACTATGTACACTTAAAAGTCCCATACATCTTTTTATGTAGACTTCTAATCAGTGAGAAATACCCTTCCTGTCACAGTCTACTAAGATGTAAGGGATAAAAGTTGTAGGTAAGTGAGTGGCAGAGTTGCAGGGAAGGGTATCTCCTCGCGAAGGATTCTTTCTTGTTGTCTGCTCTCAGCCTTCAAGCCTCCCTTCCTTCTGTGACACCTCCAGGTGTAGTTCTTGCTCTATCTCCGCTGCTTTTCCTGCCTCTCTGTGTTTTGGTCTTGGTCTCTCTCCTTTCTTTTTTGTTCTTCCCTTACTGCTGTTCTCCTGGCACTTCCTTCTGTCAGGTGTTTCTCATCTTGCTTCTTCCCATCCTGATCTTTGAAAGTTTCCAGGAAATATCCTTAGAGTCTTAGTAAGCAGAGAACTAGGCACGTACTGCAGCACCCAGGGATACTCTCTCCCCTCACACCCAGGCCTGAGAAGGGTACTGGAATTTGGGCTAGTGCAATTTCCCTGGGCTCTGTTCTCACATCCAGCTTTCCCTCTGTACATACAACACATGTTCTCTGCTGCATTTGGAAGTTCATTTTCAGAGAGCTGCAGAACTTGGTCTTTTATTCCCTTCTTCACTAGTAAGTGTTGAAATCCTGCTTTCTGTTCTCTTTCATTCTAAAATTAGTTTTGGATGCTTGGGTGGGATTTGTGTCTCCGCTGTTCTAGTATTGTCTGAGGGGGAAAAAAAAAGGAATCTATTTCCTAGTTGTTGGGTTTGAGGGTTTTTTTTGGGGAAAAAAAGTCCAGTATTCATCTCTTGGTTAATTTCCAGCTAATATCTTGTAGTTTTGGTGTTAGGGTTGTCCAGTGCTTTCCCAAACAAGGACACTAGGACACTGGGGTGAATGAGTTAGCCTTGCTGAGGTCTGGCTGGTGTCCCTTCTGTTTGTAATGCTGGTGCCAGGGGAGCTGAACCCTGCAAACACTCTGCATGCCAGGGCTGTTAGCATTTGAGGAAAGTAATTCTGCATGCCATAAGGAGAAGGGACTGGCTTTTCAATGAGAACTGTTGCAGAAACTGATAGCTCTTCATGTTGTGGTAAAATTATTTAAGATGCTAATTGAAACAGGCAGTGGGCTGGATTCTCTTCAATGTACTGGTATAATTAGTTTGATGTAGATATGTGTGTATGTGGCATGAATGGGGTCTGATCTTTTCCTCTAAAAGCTGAATGATCAGATTTCTGCCTCTTTATTTTTGTCCTCCTCCCCCCAATCCGGCTGTTATTTATGTTGCCAATTTGAGCTTGTTTCTTTCCCTTTTTTAACATATACTTACCATGTGCGATGCTGTCTGTTGGTTGGGTGTGGAACCATTGCTGCTCGTACTAGGAGGGAGTGACTACTTTATCAGAGCTTGCATTTTTTTTTTCTTTTTTTCTTTTTCACATGTTTGTGCTTTCATTTTTCTGGTGTATTTAAAGGATTCCTAGATGAAGTTATGAAGAAGTATGGCAGTTTAGTTCCACTCTGTGAAAAAGATGTCATGGGAAGATTAAAAGAAGTCTTTAATGAAGATTTCTCCCATAGGTGTGTAGCAGTATCACGTTCTTGACTTTATAAAGGACAAATTGCTTGCATTGCTACCGTGTGCTCCGTGTCTAACACCTTAAGGATTAGAAGTTTGTTTGATATGACCTTGACATTGACTTACTTTTTTCTGCCTCTTCAATCCCGTTTTAGAAAACCTTTTATCACCAGGGAAATCATGAAGTATCGGGAAAAACATCCAAAAACCTCCACTTGCAATTTCCGGGTCTTCTATAATAAGCACATGCTAGATATGGACGATTTAGCTACACTGGAAGGCCAGAACTGGCTGAATGACCAGGTCAGAGATGCTCGGTGTTTACGTGGCTCTTTACCCCTTTTTAGCCCTTTTATGTCAGGGTGTCAGTTGCTCACCTTCTACATTATAGGTCGGCTCCCCTTACTTGAGAAATTAAAGAACATGGGGAGCAGCTTTTACAAGGGCGAGTGCAGTAATCGTGGTTACAAGCCTGGAAGACAGGAGGTGTCACAACTAAGCTGCTTCCTTTTGCAGAAATGATACCGCACTATTTTGAGAAAATAATGGCTACCCACATGTGTTTTAGGGTCTCCCCCCGGCCCCAAGCTCAATAGGAGAAAAGCAGAACAGCAGAGTGAAGCAGCAGGCTGGCCCCCAGCCAAAAACCCAAGAAGGCTGTAGTTCCCAGGGCATGCACTGGTACACTTAAATTGAATTAAACTGCATTTCAGATTGAAGCAGACTTCAAGCAGCCAGTTACAGAGTCTCTCTCTGGGCAGACCACTATTAGTTCCAGAGCGCTTGTCCTTCAGACTGCAGCAGAACGTTACTGTAATTGCTCGGCTCCTTATTGCTGCTTTAAGTGGGGAAGGCCCTGCTTTTTTTATGGGAACTTGTGAATTTGGGTTTTACGAAGTTGTTCTGTACATGCTCAAATATTTACTAACTCTTGCAGATAATTAACATGTATGGTGAACTCATAATGGATGCAGTCCCTGAAAAGGTGAGGGTTTTTGTTTTTACGTGAATGTGCCTAATGAGAGATTGAGAGGGAAGGGCTGAATATTTCAGGTACAGGATCGAGGTTTAGCTCAGTGATGGTCTGAGTGGTTCCATTACAATTTGTTGCTGTCTGTTCAAATTTTCTTCCTTCCCTGCACTAAAACAGTTTTCAGTGCTGCCACTCGTTTCAGGAATCTGTTGCATTAGCTCTGCAGGTGGTCTCAGTGCTAGCCTGATGTTACTGACCTACCTGTGGAAGGCAGGTGCCCCGTTTGCTCCCATCCCACAATCCTTTCTCCCCTGAAGGTTTCTGTCTCCATCTTGTCTGCTTCTAAAGCACTTTATCCATGCCCTTGTTCACCAGTACAGTGTTTTAGCTGAAATTTCCACTAAATACAGATCTCCGCTGAGATGACAGACCATGAACGGTGGAATCCGAGCCATGCACATGCGCTGCTTGTGCACATCCACCCCGCAGTTGTGGGGGCCACAGCAGCTCAAACTGCTTCTGCCGTCTGCCTGCTGAAGAGGAATGGACACAGAGTGGCTCCATGCAGCACTTGCTGGTTTGTGCATCCTCAGCAGAGTGTTTACTGCTATCCACCAGCAGTGTCTAACTGTTGGTGGCACTTAAAATAAAAAAAATAAAAAAAAAAAAAAAGGAAAAGAAAACAACAACCCCCTCTTCTGTCACTAAATTTGCAGCAGCGGCAATTATAAAAAGCCATCTGTTTACTGGTAGAGCTGAACAATTTTCAGGTGAGACCACAAAGGAAGAGCCAAACAAAGCCATTTTTAGATGAGCTCTGCAGAACCCAACGCTTAAAATCTTCAAGCTCAGAAGAAAGAGCGTTGTTGCTTTGATTGGTGGTGATGGTGATTCTTCATTAGTATTCTCTGTACTTCCTGAGCGTGCGCTAGGGTTGTGGTATTGGAGATTGTATCTGTTTGCTTGTGTCTGCTTTTTCTTCATAGTGCATAATTGAAATCCTCATGGGAGATTTTGTGCTGGTACCTCAGAATGTGGTTTTGAAGTCTGCTGGCATAGCTAATGGCTGTTAGCCTGCATTTTCAGATGCTGAATTTTCTAACTTTTTTAAAGTAATAACTCAAGTCTTCTACCACCTCTACACTAGCAGAATTATCAAAAACAGATGTTGCAGTTTTGCATTTGTATTAATCCATTCCTGTAATTGCAAGAAGCTAAGCATGGGGGATAACAGTGTTAACCTGGAGCTAAATAATTGTTTTTAACATAAGTCTGCATTTTTTTTCCATAAACGTAGGTTTTTAGTTACTCAAAAAACAGATGTGGTTTAACTTAAAAATGCTTTTAAATAGCACAATATAGTTTTTGTCTGAAGTCTGGAGCTGGTCATAGTAGTTGCATACAAATGACCATGTTGTTGGATTAAATCTCATAACTGTTTTGATGAAATTTATTTTGATTTTTTTTTTTTTTTGAGTCTCAGAGCTTCCAGCAACTAGAAGCCAAAGTTACTCCCTTTTTCACCACCCCCATTTTGCCAGCCCAATGATCTCTTCCTTAATCCCTGCAAAGAACAACACAAACTAACTCCTTGTCCTGGTGTTTTTCTCCCGGTCCCATCCCAAACAAAAAAAATTAAACATGATATGCCTGGAGATATCAAAGTGTAAATACAAATGCTGCAATGACTCACATCATATATTATGGGGAAAGAAAGCTTGCTTTCTTTGTCTGCTGAAGAACAGCGATAGTTTAGGCTTGGCAAAGCCTCTGTTTGTCCCTACTGGGGTTCTGTTTCAAAAACCTGCATTAAATAATGCCTCATTGCAAGTTGTTTTATATAAATTCTCCTGGGGGAGGGGGAATGACTGTGCATGAAGATTTCTGTGCTCATTCCTCCTCTCTCTCTTTTTTAGGTTCATTTCTTTAACAGCTTTTTTCATAGACAGCTCGTTACCAAAGGATATAATGGGGTAAAACGATGGACTAAAAAGGTATCGTTTAACTCCACGTTGTCAATGCTGTGGTTTTGGGGATGGGTTGAATCACTAACTTGAAACTGGGAGCAATGTGTTATCTGGAAAGGATGGGTTTGGAAAGGAGCTGTGCAAAGTGAGCTGTGGTCACTAGAATCAGTAGGGTGATACTGTTCAAGTTGGCTTGCTTACGTTGTGAAACTGTACTTTGAATAGCTTCATCTTCGGTGGTAGGTTATCTCTTTGTGTATGTTCATGCAAGCTGCTAATTTAGCTGCAAGAAATATCTCTTACTGCTCCTGACAGTGCCAGGTACACTAATCTACTGGAGAGCAAACTTAATTTTGCTTCTTCCATTTATCTCAAGCTCGGATTGTTTGGTTAAAATAAAATTTTTACTCCTGAGTAACATATGCAGGTATTAGCAGAAAATAGAGACCAATAATTAATAAGCCATACTGTTGTTTTCATAACGAGGACAGAATTTGCCTTGCTTTCTGGAACCCACACCATATCAAGGGTTGTAATATTTTCTGGGGTAGCTAATACAAAGAGCAGCACTCTTTTCTGTGAACATTTGTCCTTTCTAATGTGGGAGATGAGGCAAGACTAATCAAGGACCACGCTTGAATGTATGATCTTTCTGCAGGAGCTCTTAAGTAGCACACATCTGTGAAATGGTAGAGATGAACTCATTATCCAAATATAAAATCTATTCCTATAATTTATTAAAACCTCTTTAAAGGGACACTGAATATTGGTACTTATTACTGCAGGATTAAAAAAAAAAAAGTTCTCTCTAGCAGTCTAAAACCCAGGAAGTGAAGGTAGATTCCAGAACCAGAGCCTGTGTTCATGTTGCAGCTGAATAGGGACCAGACGAGAGCAGGACAGTTACTTAAAGACGTTCATACTTGAATTTCTGAGGACTCTCTAAAGCAAGGACAAGAGCTAGAGAGTTTCCCTTGGAAGGATTCAAGTAGACTGCCTCATTCTGCAATGTGCAATTAAGGGGAACTTGTTTCTGCTTTTCAGACATGCAAGAGCACTGTTCTGGGCTCTATAAATGTGCTCTTCTGGGACACAGGCAGCCAGAGCCCAGAAGGATGTGCTCCTCTGCCTGTAGCTGCTGTGCTTCCACAGCTCCTGCTGGTGTCTGTCCTGGCTGCTGAGCACACTGATGCTCCTGCTCCGATCTGCTGTTGTGTCAGCTACCTGGCGCTGCGCTGTCTCACTGGCACGACTCCAGGTTGCCACCATCATTTCTGTACACTGGCTCTTCATTAAAGACTCTTCCAGCTCTTGGCTGCCTGTTTCCACTCTCCTGCTACAGGTTTGCACGCCTGCAGCAATCCTTCAGCTAGGGCCACTTGAGGACTCTTGAGCTTAGCCGAGCTCTGCTGTTGCTGTACATCACAGAAGGTGTAGTTCATCTGTCTTCTTCCAGCTTTCCTTTGAGGGCCGGGCTTGCTGCTGGCTCACATCTCCTTCTCCTCTCTGAGGATGATGGATCGTTGTGTACCAAGCGTGCTGTGGTGTGGTCAGGAAGCAGTTGCTGCAGGTGGGAGCAGGGATGCTTGTGACAATCAGCACGCTGTTGGGAGCAAGGCTCTGCTGGTAACTGCTGTGAATGCTCAGACCTTTTTCTGCCTTCTGCCTCCTGCTGCTACTCAAAAAATACACTTTTCTTTCCTACAAATGACCTGCCTTGTACCAGTGTGCAGCAATTATGTACTGTTCAAATTGCACGGTGCTTTAAAAAAAAAAAGGCAATCTTTCCACAGGGTGAGTTAATTTAATTCAGTATTCTATTTCTGCTTATTTTCTGTACTATACCACCAAAAACCCAGCAATTAGACAACCATTTAGAGAGGAGCTGGGAGAAGGAAGATCATGAAAGGCCCTGGCTTGACTGGCTTCCAAAAGCATAAGGGCTCATCTGCCTCACAGACACGGGGGGTGTTGTATCTGATCTCCTTGTTCTGTACTTTTAAGACCTTCTCCCTCATTTGCCTGCCTTTGGCCACGGTACATCTGCTACGGCATGAAGTTCGAGGAGGCATGGATCTACTTTGTCTTCTCCCCCTCCCTTCCTCTGCTCACCAGAGCACTCCTCTCCTGCGTTCCTCAGACCAGGCACAGAGCCTGCCTCACGGCAGAGGGAGTCGAGCTCCACCAGCCTGCTGGGTTTGTGGGATGCTTGTCAGCACAGCTGCACAATGTGTCACCTACCCGGGATGTGGATCTCGTGAAGCCAGTGGGATTCATGCTGCAGGAATGCCGTTACCGAGATATGTGACCAACCCCTATTGAGTCTCAGCTGTATTCCCATTGTTACTCAAAAGCAATCCCACTTGAACGCAGTTGTTGAAGCGTAATGTGAGCAGACTTTTGCCACAAACACAGTGGTGACTAGCTCTGGTACTGTACAGTGCTCCTTAGCTACTTCCTGTGCTCTAACTATTTTTGTGTCTGCTCATAAGTTGTGTGCGAGAGAAACATGAGGAATGTACTGGAAGAGAACTGAAGAGCTTCAGTTAGGGGGTGGTGGGTGGGTAGGAGATCTGGGTATGATTCATCGCATGCTTTGCTGTGTTGTGCCTCTGGAATTGTCTCTAATGTGTATTGTTCTTCTTGCCAGGTGGACTTGTTCAAAAAGACTCTCCTGTTAATTCCTATTCACCTGGAAGTCCACTGGTCCCTCATTACTGTGAACATCCCCAGTCGAATCATTTCATTTTATGATTCCCAAGGCATTCATTTTAAGTTTTGTGTAGAGGTAAGAGTGGCAGCTGTTGGCAAAGTTTGAACTGTTTGCTTAAACCAACAACCCCCCTTTTCCTTTTCTCTCTTAAACTTTAAATGCAGTACGTCTGCTGTCCTGCTGTCTGTGAAATGAGAATCAGCTTGCTCTGCTGAGGAGGAATCTGAAGCACAGATTTGGGGGGTCCTAGAGTGAATCCACGCCAGGGAGTTGAAGTCAGATTGCATATTGCCTAAATAGCCTGACTGTGTAGTCCACACACCTCTTACTGCTCTGTCTTGCCACTCCCACCAAAAGCAGGGGCTTGAAGCCGCGGGCCGTGGGTAAGCAGGTAGTCAGGAGGAGAGTAAGAGCAGTTCTTTAAACTGCAAAAGGGCTTGCCTTTAGGAAATGACAAACTGGGGTCCTTTTTTGGAGGAGGTTGCCTAGGTGAGAGAACAGGACTGAAGATGCTATAGTGCTGCCCAGTGGGGTTTATGTGTTACTGTGCTATTAACAGTGTGTTGCCTTTTTCCTCTGTCCGCACGAGTACGGGGTGAGTACCTCTGATTATAAACCTGCAACCTTTTGAAGCTACTACCTGAACGCTGGAGTTAAAATATCAGTCTTTCTTGTGAAGAACAGTCAGGAAGTTTTTGCTGGGACTAGCGAATTGTAATGACCCTCTTACAAAAGCTAATTTTGTCGACTTAATTGCTTGTTTGATGTAGCAGCCCTCTATTTTTAACTGTGTGTAGTTGTTGGCTTACAGCAGAGTAGTAATTATTGTACCCGGGAGAGTTCCCAGCTAGGACTTCTGAATGAAGATACGAGCTTCCTTCTGGCATTTGCTGAAGGTGAAGCTGATGTTTGTTCGGGGAGTGAGAGACCTCCTGCTCTCTAGCTTCTGAACCTGCTGCGTAAACCAGGAGGCCCTCTCAGCAGCCCTGCAGTTTCTCCCGTGGCCTTGCAATGTGGCCTCTCCCATCCCTCTCAGGGCAAGGCATTTGCACTTAATTGACTTAATTGTCTTATGAACATGAAACACTTTTCTTCTTGCCCTTTCTGGGGAGTAGGGGGTCAATACCCAAAATTCCTCTGTGGTCCAACCATTAAGGTGAACCTCAGTGTGCTGGAGTGTGTTTAAATTGTGCTATAAACCACCAGCCTGTTTACAGAGAAGGAGAAGGATTTGCTTAACCCAAGACCAGAGGCTCATTTGTCTTGCCTCCTTCTCTCGTGTCAGATTATTTTTTCCTGTATGTCACTAAAACATTCCCTGGAGCTTTGCTGATTAGCTGCAGAACTCAAAGCTTTTTGTACCGAAATTTGGGCAGGAAAAGGCTATAATCCTGAAAGTATAGGCCTTGGTGTCAGCTGAGTAAGTCGAGAGACAGCACGTGTGGGACTGCATGGTGCAGCTCTGCACGTCTGAGAGCACTCTGATTTTGTATACAAGTGCCACGGCTGCCCCAGTATTAAGTATGCCAGCATGCAGTGGGGCCGAGGGACGTTAAAGTCTCCCTTGATGGACCAGAACAAGCCTTGGTGTTAGAAGGTGCTGATCTCTTTGTCTTCAGATCTGAGCTGAGCTCCTAATGCGTAATGATACCTGAAATTTGTCCTCATTGTTAAAAGGATGCCAACAAAGATGTCAATGTCTCCCTCCTGTTTTTTAGCTGGTGAATAATAGTGGGTTGTTGTTGTTTTTTTTTTTTTTTTCCCCTTTCCTTTATAAAGAACATTCGAAAGTATTTGCTGACTGAAGCAAAAGAGAAGAATCGCCCCGAGTTTCTTCAGGGTTGGCAGACTGCTGTGACAAAGGTAAATGGCAGCCCCTCGAGTCCTGGAGTCTGACTTTCTGGCAGATTTTAGGAGATTGCTTCTAAACCCATATATTTTTTATAAGTAGTGAATTGTTTCATGCTGACTACAAGGAAGGTGGTAGGAGCTACACGGGTGGTTACACATGGGAATTAAAGCTCTGTCACTCATTCAACTCCCTCCAGGTCTTTAATACTTTCTGCAAGTGACTTGGTGATCTGAGCCTGATCTCTGGTCAGTCACATATCTGTGCAGCAAAACCTGTAGCCAGTGCCGATGTTGGAGGAAGGTCAAGGACAGAGTGAGCTGGAGACTCAGCTTCCTAACTCCTCCCAAAAGGACTGTTCTGAACTATGCTAAATGGATGGGATTTGGTGAGGGAGGGAACAGGCGAATGCTGCTGCTGCCTATATTTTATATTTGTTATGGATAGAGAGCTTTGGTCTCCAGGGCTGTTTGTAGCACATTACATTTGATCACAAGTAAACAAAGCCTGGCAGCAATAAAAGGGAATAACTTGTGTGTAGTGTAAATGAGGGAGTATGTGATTTGCGTAGCCATCCCATAATGGCTCTGAAGATATAAAACAGGTCATTGCACACTAGACACTCCCAACAACTCCCTCTTTACACAGGATTATTTTTAGATGCTGCTACGATGATAGAACGATTCCCTTCCACACTCACCCGCACCCTGTGCAGCCAAGGTTTGTCCTCCTGCAGTCTGTAAGCCGGAAGATTTGGGAGTTGAGAAAAAACATTATTTTTCCCCTTCATGTTCCAGAGGCGTAGCAGCACTAGCAAGTGGGACTTCTTAGCCCTGTATGTCAGAATTCAGCATGTCTGGCGAAGTGACAAAGGTTGAAAATTATCATTTGAGACTGCCTCGCGGAGTCCTGTTGTCTGACAGCGTGCTGCCCTTTGTGTTCTTTGAGAACCTTTGGTGTGGCAGGGGGAGGAAAGCCACTGTCGGTAGCATGGATGCCGAGAATAATCTTCCTCTAGACCTGTGTGACTTTGCTGCTATAGTTCAATCCTGTGTAAAGCAGATAGTGCTGTACAAACATTTATTTAAACTAATTGAGGAGCTGTTCTGCATAGGTTGCTAAAAGAAAATAAACTTGAAAGAAAGATTTGTAATTTGTTTTCAGGCCTATACGATATGTTTTTCTGAATGTTAGGTGTTGTTCTAACATGGTGTTGAGTGTCACCTTGCAGAAGTTGGGATCAGAATCAGTAATAACAACTCCAGTTCCTGCTGCTGAACAGTTGGTTCTGGGAACAATGTACTTAATTGTTTCGCAGAATCTGCTTTTGGACTTGAAGCAGGACTTAAAGAATTAAAGGATGGGTAAGGATCTAACACGTCTATTCATGTTTGTTTTCCTTTAGTGCATTCCACAACAGAAAAATGACAGTGACTGTGGGGTTTTTGTGCTCCAGGTAAGAGAATTGCTTTTTAAAAAGTAATCAGTAGCCTGTATTGTTCACATTGTAAATGTCCTTTTTTCAATCAAGCCTTTTCCTTTTCCTCAGTACTGCAAGTGCCTCGCCTTAGACCAGCCTTTTCAGTTCTCCCAGGAAGATATGCCCCGAGTGAGAAAAAGGATTTACAAGGAGCTGTGTGAACGCCAGCTAATAGACTAATAAAATGCAGCCAACCTAATTTCTCTGGCATTTCTGACAAGTTGCAGCTGGTGTTTGTGTACTTGAATTTCTGAAAACTTCCGTGAATTTTGAGCGATTCTCAGCTGAGTGGTGTGGCCACTGTTGTTACCTCAATTTTTTGACAAGCTCTTTAACTGGCAGAACATAACAGAGTTGCCGTATAATATTCCTTATGTCAGTTTGGTTCTTTTATGTTCTTTCCTGTATTTAATATTTATTATCTCAGCATGCATATAGGCAAAGCATGCAACTAAACCATAAAACTGTAGATTTGGTGCACCTTTGAGATGTAGCTAGAAATTGACAAATACAGGTGAATTTGTCTGGAAACATAAAGATGCATGATATGTTTTCTGATGCAATAATGCTTTGAATGTATCAAAAAAACTCAATGCCATAAAAAGAACAGCTGGAACCTATTTGAGTATTCTGTTGTCCCTGATGTGGCCGTATAGTACCGAATTACCACTTTTTAGGGTGGCTGAACAACTCATCTACAGATTTAATTTCTGGAGACCTCTTTTTTAAATAGCTGAAGTTGCTAATAAAGTTTGTTCTGTTAACACTTAACCAGCTGTCATTATCAGCCTGTCACTACAGATAAAAAGCAGCCCTTGCACAAAAAGAAAGCTTCAGCCCTTGTCTGTATAATAAAAAGTGCAAAGGTGTTCAGTCAGATTGATAATATGTTCCTATATGCTGCAGAAGTCTCCATGGTGTGTGTATTAAGGAGAATTATAAACCTGGCCCTGAAGAGGCACAGCTCAGATAAGATACTAAGATAAAATCCTTGGCTGTAACTGTTTAAATCTCAGATGGCTTTGAGTCATTTTTCAGTTCCGCAATATGAAATGAAATGTACCATTTTGCATCTCCCTTCAGCTCTGTCTTCAAATGAATTCCCTTCTAGCTTGTTGTCTTTAACCTCCCATTGGCTTTTTCCTTTATTCAAATATAAATTAATTCATTTCTCTTGCATCTGCTATTTGATTGTCTCAAGCATCCCTAGCTTCGTTTGCGTTCAGTAGCACTCATGCTTGGGAATAATAGCACTTGTGGTGGGTAGGAACACAAAAAAATTGTTCTGCTCCAGAGGGGATGGAGGCTGTAAATCCAACGCTGAACTTTGCCGTATTGTTACACTGAGCAGGGATAAGTGAGAACAGTGGATCTTGAGACTTTTGTTTTTTCGCCTTGATCTGTAAGCTGTGGCTTGAAGAAAGCCCGTTTTGTCTGAAGAGGCTGCTGTATGGGACTGCTACAGCAGCAAATGCCTTCGCTGTGTTTTTGGGCCAGTTGAGGAAGTGAGCCCAGGGGAAAACTGTTCTCAGTGCTCAACGTCATCTGTTGCACAGATTCACTTTGACTCGGTGTCTGTCCATAGCCCTGACTTCTGACAAAAGAAGACCATGTTGACTTCCCTGTCTTGCAGATTAATTCTGGATTGAGCAAAGCCAGGTACAAATCCCTCCTAGGTTGTCAGAGGGAGCAGGGAGAAATGAGGGAATGCCAAGAGCAGTCAGGCCAGGAGATGGAAGCATGTGCGTGCTGCGTTGTGCTGGAGAAGGAGGTTCTGCAACCCACTTCCCTTGGTTGGCAGCTGGCAAGGGCTGGTTTGGTTTAGCAAGATAAGGAACATCTTTGGGCTCTTGGTTAGATAACTTAATCAAGGAATTTATGAATTAAAATTAAAAAAAAAAAAATAAATAAGACCTGGGCTGGCCAAGGATAGATTTGCCTATCGTATTGTGCAGAGGAGCCCACAGCACATGGTTTCTGTGTGTTTCTCCGAAGCGTTGCCTTATACAAACAGCAGCACCTTCTTGGGGTGAGTGTCTGGGAGCAGTGGAGGGTGACTTAAATGAAAATTGAAGCTTGGGATGCAGTTTCTCATGTGCTAGGCTGGAGCATTTAGGCTAGTGCTGCCATTCTCACCTTCTCTCCGCACTATTACGTGAATGGCACAAATGTTCATGCTGCAGTGTGGTGAGACCAGCTCAACTGATCTGGGTTAAAACTAAGCCAAAAGGCCCAGAGGAAAGAGGACTTCTTACCCCAGTGAAACTTTTCACTGAATGTTTATACCAGATGAGCAAGTGGAGCTATGTCCTCAAGCAAGACTCCCTGCAAAAGGTAACTGCAGAAGTGAGTTGCCTTTATATTCAGAACTTAAAACGTTGGTAAGGAAGTTTGAAAGATGTGCAGTGCCAGTGTGCTGGCCTGGGAGTGTCAGTGCCTCCAAGGAAGCCCCTTAGTTTTCATGAAAGATGTCATGTGCGTGGACATTTTTCATTGTGTGGGAATACGGTGGAGCTCTGGACCACATAGAGTCCTTTCCTGACACTTGGTACCTACAACTGGTTGGTAGGAATCTGTCTTCTCAATGTGGGAGTCTTTAATCCCGATCCCTTTATCAGTGGCAGCAATAAAAGCACGGTATTTCTGTGAACTTTGTGTTTAGCAGGAGTAGGGATGCTTTGAAGCAAGTGCATATGTGCACCAGATCGTGTGAGGGGAGGGGGGCTTGCATTTGAATCTGCTGCCTTGTGAGTCGGGGAACAGGGTGGGGAAAGAGGCATGTTGGAAAGTACTTCTTATGTGCTTCCTTGTCATCTAGAGGTTTGCCGACAAGTGTTCCAGTTGGTTATGGGGCAGTACAGAGAAGTTGAACTCGAGTCTCCAACTGTGAATACACCAGTGAGAGGCCTCTGAAAAAAAGGAGGGGAAATTGAAAACAGAGCTAATGTAAGCAAAGTATGTTGGTGTAGGGTGGAAATTAATCACAGGCCGTCAGAATCTCAGACTCTGTAATGGTGTATCTTGTGAAACTGGACTAATTAACTCCTCCTTGAGAATGTCTTTGATGCCTTGAAGGAGATGGACTCCATAATCTGCAGTCATTTTACCATTTCTTAAAACATTCAGAACTATGTAGAGTGTTTTTATTATGAGAGGCATATTTATGTGGATGTAGTTATGGCTGTTAGCTATTCCATTAATGTGATATTCAGAATTTCATAAATCACTCTGAACTGGTTTGGCTAATGCTTAAATTTCATGACTTGTTCGGAAGAGATTGTCTCGCTGTGCTGAATTATACAAATAGTCCCAGAACTGGTGAAGGCTCCATCTCATGCATGACAAATTCAAGCTACCTGAGTTGTAATAAACCTTAAACACAATTGGAAATAAATTATTAGTTTCCATTTTGTTTGCTTTAATCTATAGCTTAGAATGACTGTGCAGCTGATATAAATCAAACAAAAATTGAAAATGTGGCCTTGATTCTGCAGGGCAGAGAAATACCGATTGCTAAGCCTTTAGATATAGCAGAATGGAGGATGGACCTTTGTGCTGTTTAATGTGCTGTTGCTCCATTCTTACCTGGTCCTTTTGAGTGTGAAGGTGATATCTTGAATGTTTCGCTTGCACTGATCGCTGAGCCAGACAGGCTTGTGAAGAGTTGATGCCTTGAGTTGCATCTCTGGCATAATGTTCAGCCTATCTTTATTTCCTCGGAGGTTTGATTGGCATTATCTCCTGTAGCATTTATTCAAGTTAATGTGAAAACTTAAACCTTTGGAAGTGACGTAGACCGAACTCCATCGAGCAACATCTGTGTTTTGTGGGTGTGTTCTCGCATCAAATGAAGCCCATGTTCCTGTGAAGTAATAAAACTGAGTTTTACCATAAACCCTATTTTCTTTCAGCAGTTTGGTTTCATTTTAATTTTAAAAGCAACTGGTGTGATGGTTGAGGGAATGTTTGTAGCAGCTTGTTTTGGGATCCCTGTTGTATTAGGAGAAGCCTCTCCAGTTTATTAGTTCAATAACTCTGAACTGTACGCTAATGATGCTCTTTGCTCCGCAGCATCGCGGTGATATAGCTTACTGTGGTTTGAGCTGTGACAGCGTACAAGATTGGAGATGTCACATATTGCATAAATAAGGGTGGAAATCTTGCATTAGACACTTTCTACTAAGGTAGCATTTAAAAAAACACAGATCTGTCAACAGAACAGGTAGGATTTAAATTGCTTTTCTAGATCAAACTAAATTAACGCCCTTCTGGTATTGCTTGTTGATTTAGCTATGTAACTACGGAGTTAAATCTTGTCTTTGCTGAATTTTACAAAGCCATGCAGCTTGTGAATTTGTGATAATGGGGGGAATGAAGGCTTAGTGAATGACTCTTTAAGCTATTAATCATGAGACTGGCAACATCATTGTCTTTATTACGTTCATAATTTAAAAATCCTATCATGGAGGAGGAAACATGGATGCTTGTTAAATATATTCTTTCATTGGAAAGTGCTAAGAAATCAGATCATTAAAGTACAAAATCATAAGAGACACTAGAGCCTTGCCAGGAACAATAATTACTATTTATATGTAATAGGCATTGGGAGGGAAAGAGATGAGTCTGGTTTGCTTGCGCCTGAACTTAATGGATTTTATGAGTAACCAACTAGAAGAATTTGGGGATTGGATTTACTTTTCAGAGCGTGTAATATTACAAACTGCAGAGCTAAAAGCTGTTGTAAACGGAGTGAAATATCTTGAGAAATGAACTGACTTGTTTGCTCTGAACGCATGTAAGCAGGACATGTGCAAAGCAGCTCCCACCCCTGCCTGAAACTCTGGCAAGCTTTTTTTGTCGTTGTTAATTTCTGTGTTTGCCTTCAGCTTTGCTGGTATCTCATCTCTCCTGACGTGGGACTTTCTTGCAGTTCTAGACCTTACCTAATGCTTGGGTTACCTGAGCCTCCTTCCAGGCAACTTGGGGAAGTGGCTGGGAGGAGAAGGGATCGCGAATCTGTTTGCACTGCGTTGCGTTAAATGTGTCAGGGGCTGAAGGGCAGGGGAGAAACTGAGCTTTAAATAAGATGTATTTAACTGGATAATGTAGGTCAGGTCATGTTTATGGTACATGAGCTTGATACAGACAAGGAGCTGCCTTGTTTATGGAAACCTTTGGGATTAAGGAGAGAGAAATGTGGGGAAGAGATGCCTGCTGCAGGGACAATTGCTCTGCTGTGCACAGAGGAGGGTACGTCTTGCTTCGAGCCCGTGCATGTTAGATCAACTTAATGCAGGCAGCAACTGCAGCTAAAGAAGAAACTGCAGCATTCAGCTGAGCATCACGTTTGTTTAGGACAGTCGGGGCTTGACAATTTATCCTCAGCTTCTCTGACAGCTCCGGCCTATTGAAAGGCAGAGAGGCGTGCTCCTGCTCCGCTGCAAGCAGCAGGGCTGCCTGAAGGCTCTTCCAGATGAGGTTGACTCCAGCTCACCTTTCAGTTGCTGGCTTCTTTGGGTTTTCTGTTTTGTTTGTTTTAAAACAAAGGAGTCTGAGGTACAGAGAAGTTTTCGAGTGTGTACCTTCAATAAGTATGTTCTTTTCTCTTTCAGGAACCTGTCTTTGTAGATCTGCTTTCAGTGCTGTGTACTGAAGTGCTTCTGTTTCTCACACAATTAGTATAAGGAGGCAACCTTTAAGTGCTGCTATTAAAGGGCAAAGAAGAGACTTCAGGGCTTGATTTTTGGCAGAGTTTGTGGTTTTGTCCTCTGCTGGATCACAGTTCAGATGAACTTTTTTTTTTTTCCTTTAGAACCTAAATATAGCTTAAAAATGCCTAAAAGCTTTAGGCTAATGAAAAACAATGCCTTAAATTTATGGCCACCTAGCATTCTTTTAGACACTTGCTTGTCTTTAGAAGGGGCTGGGGGTGTAATTGGAGAGGATCGGTGCTCTTTAGAAACCAGGGAGCATACATGTTCAGTTCCCCCAAATCACCACTTGATTATTTTACCAGAATATCCATTAGAAACTGAACACCTGGGTGCCAGCATAGTTCCTGGCAGGGCTGTTGGCCTTTCCTGTGGCTCTGCGGGGTACCTGGGCGTAGCGGTGAGTCCCACGGCTCCTCCTGGGGTACTTTTTGACCACCAGATGTCACGCAAGCACCGTCACAGCGGCGTGCGCTCTGCGCGCCGGCTCCCTGCGCACAGCTTGACCGAGGCACGGTGTCTTCTGGTTGCGTGTCGCCTGCCACGTTGGTCCTTGTGTTCCTGCACGTTTCTCAGCAAAATCTGCACCACACTTGCAAAAAGAATGTGTACGTTAAAGCAAACACCGCCCTTCCTTCCACCCTCCATCAAATCCACTGAAAATCCCTCTGTATCAAACATGTAAGTGTTTGGCTCCGGCATGATTACTCCGGAGTCCCATCAATTTTACAAATTGACCGAAACATTTTTTGGTAGAGGAGTCTTGCATACCAGAAGTCTTTAGTCTGATCAAACTGCTGCCTTACTATAGATCATGACTGTTATTTTTATAGCTCTGTATTACCATGGCAAATGCTGGTGGTAGTGGGGGAGAAACCACATCAGTAGCTACTTCTGTCTGATTTGTGGTCATAGGCTCATAACTTGACATGGTTTTGCAAATAACTAAACAGAACCAGGAATTCGTTTAGGGGAAAGAAGAAAAAAAAAAAGTCCCCAAAAACTGCTGCATCAAATATCTTGTGTGGAGAGTCTGACTTGCTCTCAGTTTGGATCTTTTAATGGAAAATGGTTCAGAGCAATGGGAACCAGTTGCCCTCTGCTAGGCAGTTGGGCTGTGCTGTGGCTGTCAGCTACTGCCGAGTGCTGTGACAGCCTCTGGGCCATGAATTTTTTGGAATTTTGATTTAATTGCTGGTGTCTGCTCGGGCTTTAGCCTAAATTTAGTACCATTCAGGGCTGCTTTTTCTCTGCAATACCTTTATAAATTCCTGTATAATCTGATCTCTAATTTTAAAGCCATCTGTCATTTTTGAGCTGTATATTTTCTGGCTTTAAAAGGCCTCGTTGAAGGAAAATTTAAATTCAAGGCCTACTGAAAACGCATTTTTCTTTAAATTATTCATCGGTTAAAATGTCTTTGAACTTGTGTTTGTGTAGCTGCCGGGCGTAGGGGTGCAGATGGTGGGGTGGGGTAGGGTAGGATGCCTGGGTTCATACAGGCACCAGTGCCAGATGCCTGTGCTGCTGGGCCTCGGTGCTGAGCCCAGGGGCACCAGTGGGAGCTTGCTGCCTCAACACCCACCCCGTCACCAGCCCCTTGGGGATGTCCCCTGTCTGTCACATGCCGTCCTGCTCCTCTTCACTAGGTGGCATTGCCTCCTAGCCTAAAAGTTTCTAAATACTTCATTAATTATGCTAATCCACGCAGTGGACAGAAAGTGAACTGCGCTGCGATGGCTTTGCCCTTGTATCCTTTTTCCATCTACTTCACTGATGGGATTTCTCAGGTTGACAGAGGTCTGCAGCGTCCTCGTCCCAGTTGTGGCAGATCTGGGTCTGAGGAAGGCTTTGGCTTGGAGAATTTCAAGGAGCGCTTTGGGAAAATGCTGCACCTCCTGACCTTGCTGCTGATAGCCAGCTCTGCTCCACGGTCCCTAATGCGTAAGTCAATGCCCTTCTCGAGTTACTGATCTGCTCCAGGTTTATCATCTTCACTAAAAAATGTTAATGTACTGGCTGCGTGGGGTAGCTGGAGGAGGCTTGCCTGTCCTCAAGCAGGAGCTAAGCGCGTTGATGCAGGGATCCTTTCCGGCATCTGACGAACCGCTGAGGCAGGAGGAGATGCAAGGTGGATGCAAGGCGGTTTTGATGGAAATTTGTTCGTTTGTTCCCCAGGTAGCCCTGTCATCTTGCATTCTTCAGCCCTTGCCTGCCTCTTTCCCTCCCTCCTCCTCCTCTTAGCCTTAATTATCAGACCCGTCAATTAAGGGCTGAAGCACAGTGAATTTAAGATGCCTGTCTGTTGCCAGTGAGAATTAATTGGAGCCTTCGGTAGGCATTAAAGAGGAATTTTGACTTCAGGGGCCTGTTGTATCAGGACTGCGTGGTTCGCCCATAGGACAGCAAGGTCTCTGCAAGGTGTAGGTGCCAGGTCCCATCATGTGCGAAGCTGCAGGAACCTGCCAGGCTGCCAAGTGCCAAACCTGCTGGAGGCAACGGGTAGCAGGGTGTGCTCCCCTCGAGGAGGGTGGTAGTGCCGCTTCCCAACGGCTGTGTGTAAGTACCTCCCGGCCCTAAATTCCAGAGGGCTTCTCAGCTTGTGATATTGGTGCTCTCTCCCCTTGGCAAGCTGTGGAAGTGTAACATCTGAGTTTGGAGCTCCTGATGCAGCTCAGTCCTGAGCTGGGCCGAAAGTCGTGTGTTGCCTGGTGCTGGGGTGTCAGCAGAGCCACGCCAAGCTCACACGTAGCCCTGCTTTGCTCTGATGAAAAGACAAGGCAAAGTAGGTTTTGAACATGACTTTTCATGAACGAGCAAGATAAAAATAAATGTAAATTAAAGATCCTGTTTCTCATGTGCATTTTATTAAAAACTACAGAGTTGTTCATTCTTGCTGTGTAGTATAATTGCTAAAATATGATTTGTAACCAAATATAGCTGCTTGCATTAAATATGGCACTACTTCGTACTAGGGAGGATGATATGGTAAAGGAATGCTCGTTTAAGCAATTACATAGCTCAATTTTTGTATTGAAAACCTTAGCTTTTTCACTTTCGAAATGTGAATATTACATTTAGATGGTTTTTAGGCTGCATTTTGTTGAACTGCACTCAGATGAAGATGGGCATGCAATTAAAATATACACAATACTTTAAAACGGTAAATTCAGAAATGAAGCTTGTCAAACCACGTTTTGCATTTCTAAGTGATTGACTAGAAGGCAGTGAACATGACAGATTCTGCTCACAACAGGACACATTTCATCAGGTATCTGGAGACTCTGTAGCTGTGAAGAGGATTTCCAAAAATCACTCACGTGAGAGACCAGAGGTGTGTGTTTACTGGTTGGGTGCCTACAGCTTTTTGAAATGGTTTGTGTGGCTTTTCTTTTCTTCCAAGAGTCTAGAAATCGTAGCTCTCATCCTTCCCCAGGGACTTGCATTTCCTGGGAGAGCAAGGGCAGGAAGACTCCCTGGTTCCCCAGTCCAGAGCTGGGCTGGGTGGAAATCCCCTTGCCTTGCACTTAGTGGCTGGACTGGAAACTGGTAGAGGAGATGAGCTTTCTGCATGATAAAATGTGTAAATACTTGCATTCAACTATAAAAATTCATGCCTTGTTCCAGTCTAAAGACTGACACTGACTGCCAGCTGTATTATAAAGTTAAGGATGCTTCCTTTCTGATTATGCAACCCATTAAAAATCTCACATCCCTGACACCCTGAAGACTGAGTGAAAGCAGCATATCTCCATTGATTTAGGTAATTCATTACATTTCATTCTTTGCTTTGATGCATGCTGTTGCATTCAAAATTAGAAACAGGATATTTTTTTTAAAAAAAGGGATGCAAATGTTTGATTCAAATCACTTTGTTAGGCCTTCAAAAAAGAAAAATCTAGTTGTCAGTGACCTGAGAGAAGACAGTGGAGGCTGCGAGTTGGTTGCTGCTGTGCTATTCGTGGCACAGCTCCCAAGATCTCCTTGTTTCTCCCTTAAATATTTGCTGGCTGAAGCTCGATGTTGATTAGCAAGTCAGTGTGTTGTGGCAGTCCTCGAGTGCAGGAAAATGCCTTTTCAAACCTCCTCACTGGTGTTTCCCAGGGACTTCAAGAGCGAGTCTCATGTTCGTATCTTTAATTCCTAAGGACCCCTCTTGTGAGAGCTAGATATAAGCTGCTTCAGAGATGTGGCTAAAAATCAATAGTCCTGGAAAAGAGTAAACAAGTTCCCTCTGATCTGAGATGAATGTCTCCAAGAGCCTGCGAGGGGCTCTGGGGAGGACCATCAAAACCATCGTCACCCGCACCCCAGTGCAGGAGTTTTCATCCAGGGAAGGGAACAATTGCATTTAATTTGGAAAGCTTTGAGGAAATGATCTCTTCCCTTAGAGTTTTTTGGGTCGTTGGGAAGTCTTACGTAATTTCAACCTTATCTAGAAAAAAACTTGCCTTTCGTTAGGTGTCTCCAAAGCCACGCTTCTGAAAGCTCATTCAACAAAATGTTTTAAGATTTTATTTCTGTCCCAAAGGTGAAAAAAAAACATCTTCAAAATGTCAGAAATGCTGTTACCTGACAAGCTCTGTTTTTTGTAAGGTCAAGAATAAATGATGGATACCGTAACAAGTGTTTGCACTGCTAGCTTTTAAAATATATATATGCAATACCCAGGTTCATAAGTGGAGTGTGCCTTTTAGAAGCTGAAAGACAGCAGTGGAAAGTAGGAGTCCTTGGTCTGCTCCTCTTTGTTTCCTCTGAAATTGATTTTTGGTTTAAGTTCTTGTGGTGTAAATGATTTTAATGGAAAGGAGAAAATGACTAGGTAGAGTTTATCATCTGGAATATATAGGCTTAGATGGCTTCTTGAAATACAGAAGGCAGGTGAGCAGAGCTGCGAGTGCCCTGGGGAGATGGTACCAACCCTTTCACAAATAATAATAAAAGATCAGTCCTCATCCTGCAAGTTGGCTGTCTGGGTGCAGCCCTGAGGGTTGGGGCCGCTGTGTTTCGGCCATCCCACAGCCCCGTTGTGTGCGGGAGGTGTGGTGAGCTGGAGCTGCAGCCGTGGCCTCTGGCTGTGGGAGGCTTCGTGGAGGCCGGGCCCCTTGCCCACAGCCCTGTGAGAGGTGAGGAGATCCCTCCGGTGAGGGGCTCCTCCAGGCCTCCCTCTTGTCCCTGACGTGCTTTCTCCTCCCTGCCAGCAGTGGTTTGCCCTCCTGCTTTGTGAAGCTGAAAGCTGGGCAACCCGTCGTTCCCCTGCCAAAACTCATGCTTAGTCCTCCCCACCTCGTTTTCTCAAAAATGAGATGGGGGAAGCACGTGTTTGTGGAGGGAAGGGGAATTAGGGTCCTTGAGCAAGGTCATGATCCATCCCACGGGGTGCTCCGGCATTACAGGCCCAGCTCAGCAGAGCATTTGCATTTGGCCTTCAGTTCTGCCAATTCCTTGCTTGGATCAGGAATTTCTTCCATAAAGCATCTTTCTAATGGTGATTTCAGAGGGACACGTCCAAACGCCTGCTGCAATTAGCAGGGACCGAGGCGGTAGCCAAACACGGTGTCTATAGGAGAAAGCTGTGGGGAAGGCGAGGCTGGTGAGCCTCCAGCACTGCTGCTGAGGCTTGTCCTCCTGGGCAGAGGGGGGCAAGCTGTGACTCCCCTTCTCTGATCCCCTGCCTGGTCACCTCCACATGGATTTGGCCCAGGGCTGCCCCGGTTGGTGAGCCCGTCCTTGGGGACGCTTCTGCTGCTTCCTCCGCCATCAGCACGGTGCAAGGCACCTCCGTGGCCCCAGGCCTCGCTGCAGCCAGCAGGAACCTCCGCTGACTCCAGCGGGCGTTAGAGGGGGTCCGTAATGCTTTGCAGACCAATTTTCTCTCTGTTATTGTTTTAAACTCCCTGTTAGCCATTCCTGCTTCCCAGGTTTCCGTGTGTTTCAAATTATTTTCCCTAGAGGCATCGACGGCATTTTTCCAAATTGAATCTCATTTATTTTCTACCCAGGTTTCCAATCTCTCTGGGGCCCTTTGTATTATTTCTCAGTCCGCACTGCCGTGTACAATATATCCTAATTTAGTATCGTCTGTGAATTATATTAGCATGCCCTTTAGTTCCTCTTGTATTTAATGAAGATATTTCCAGGAAAAAAAAATCTAAACTACATTTTATTAAAATAAGAAGGTAGCGTCTTAAAAACTCCTTTGTAGGTTTCCAATGTGAATTCTAAATCTTTTTCAAAGAAATCTTCAACATTTTTAAGAGAAATTAAAACCTTCAAATTATGAAAGTTGATAGGTATAAAAAATTAATCAATTTTTCAATTAGCTGAGACCTCTGTCCCTGCATAGTGAGCTCTGCACAGTGCAGTCTCCAAGGGTGATGGAGACACTATCTGTGGTTTTGCAGCTTTTTTTTTTTTAACCAGCACCAAATATATGTTTGAATTTCTCAATAAATTTGTTCGCTTTCCCTTCGTGACCTTTTTGGGTTTGCTCTCTGTGGCTGTTCTAGCAAACATGTACACTGGCAGGAATGATGCTGAAGCAGCATGTTTTAATGCAAACTGTGCAGGCTTATTCATAGGAAGTGATTTTCGAATTCATAATCATGAATATTTGCACTGTAAGGTTGATTCTGTTGTGAGCTTTTATTTATAAGCTAAGGAGCGCTGCCTGTCGGTGCCAGGATCGGAGAGCATCGTACCTCAGTGACAGGGAACGAGCCATGCTATGGGAGCTGTATGTCCTAGCAAAACAGCTCAGATTTCTGGCTGTGAATAGGGAAATAGCACTGGCTGCAGGCAATTTGCTGGAGATATGTATACTGAAATATTTGCTGCATAATTTCTAGCAATGAGCAATTTCATGGAGACTATGATCTGCTTGTGAACAGAAATAAGGTGTAAATTGGATGAATAAATTGTTGTCTGCAAATGGTTTGCAAGCACTGAAGGACTTTCTGAGAAGTGCTGCAGCTCACTGGTGTCTTCAGTCCTCTGTGTACTGGTGGTTAGACCCTGTGTGTGAACAGATACTGGGGAGAGAAGTCTCAGATGCCTCGTACTCTGGCATGTGCTGACTGCTGGCCCCCCAGCAGTGTCTCTGCACCTCTCAGGTGGAGGAGGCCGCGCTGAGCAGGGCTGTGGATGCTGCAGGCAGGCAGTCTGGTGGTCACTGGCTGCTCAGAAAATTCCTGCTCTGTTTTATCCTGAAGCACAGGGATAGGTGTGAGTTGGGAATAGCAGTGCTGTGCATCTTCCCTGCCCTCAGGGAGCAGGGACGGCTGCTGTCAGAGCCTGCAGGCTGGCTGGGCTAACGGGATTCAACGCCTGGGTTTCTGTATCCCCTTTACATTGTTATTGCTATCTTCTGGCATCACAAAATGAGCCTTTTCCCTGCAGATGTAAGGGTTTCCCCACCCCCCAGGGCTGTGGCACTGGGGATGTACCAGGGACATCCCTGCTGCCTCTGAGGGCTGGGCTGGGGACGCTGCGGGTGCTGCCGCCGGCTGCTGCTGCTGCGCTGGTGTGCAGCAGCTGTAGGAAATTAGAGGAGCCATGGGGTTATTCTGGGAAACACCAAGGGAGATCCCCGAGGTTTCCGGAGAAGAAAACTGGCTCGGATCTGCCTCCTGCCACACCACGCGGCTCCCTGCCTGGTTCCACATCAGCCCTGCCTGGCGTGAGGCATCCCCCGGACAAAACCACGGGATCCTGCAGGAGCAATGCCATCGGGAACAGCAAGGGGTCCATCCCTGGTGCTCGGGGACTGCCAGGTAGGTCCTTGCTGGGATGTCCCTCACTTCTCACTGATGTCCTGTGGCACGTTGCTGGGTGTGCGGGGCCTGATGGCAGATTTGGGAAAAAGGTGTAGGGTGTGTGTGCCTGCTTTCTGCCTCAGGAGATGTAACTGCTGCATTACCTCGCAGGGTTTTGAAGGCAGTAAAGCTAAAACCTTGCCCTCTTCACCGTTACCTGGTAGAAACTTGAGGCCTGCAGGACTTTTTCCCATCTGTTTCTTACTTGTGCCTGCAGAGAGAGGCCTGGCTTTAAAAAGTGCAAAAAATAAACCAGCTCATCTTGTGAACAGGGGCACGGTTCCCTTTAATTTCACCTGAGCAGATGAGAGCCCAATTGCTTCTCCCCAGATGCTAATTCCTGTCTTTCATGCAGCTAAAACCTTCCAGAAAGAGTGTCTAAAAGCCACATAATGCGAAGTGGAAATGTTTGCACTGGGACTCATACGTTAGTGTGTACAGGTGTGGAGGGAGCAGGGCCCAGCTATCTCCTTAGCAGCTTCAGGCCTGAGGAAGCTGCTCCTCATTTGTTCTCCCCGCAGGCTAGGACCACCTTTTGTCCCCAAACCACCTTTTCTGGGGGTCAATGTGGTGACAAGAGCTCAGCCTGTGGGGATGGTGTTGTGTCCCGTGAGCTGGCCTGCCTGTGGCCTACACCCTCCGTGGGGTGGCTACCCAGTGCAGGCAAAATGGGGTGAATTCCCAGCAGGCTGGTTTAGCAGACCTCGTCCCCCATTTTGAAGCGGTCCCAACAAGCAGGGAAATGTCACCAGGGGCTCCCCACACCCATCCCTGCCCAGTCGGGTGATCCCTTGGGGTGCAGGTTGCTCCTGTCCCGGAGATGGAGCCAGACCTGTCCCCCCCCCTCCTGGTGCTGCAGGCCAAGTATCGAGTTCTCCGACCGAGTGTCCTTCCTCCCCTTTATCAATAATTTTAATCGTTTTAATAACGTCCCCTTGCACGGATAGGATTACAATTAGAAAATGTCAGAGCCTTGTTATCATCTAATTAGAGTCACATTTCAGCAGAAGAGAAAGGAAAATCTTCAAGCGCTGCCCTGCGTGGGGAAATGGGAAGAGCGCGATGATTCAAACCAGCTGCGGGCCGGGCCCTGCTTGGCCGAGACGCGGGGTGCGGAGCAGGACGGGGCCGTGGGCCCCGGTCGCAGCCCTCTGAAGCAATCAGCACAAACTGCTCCCAGACCACTCCTGCAAAGCTAAAAACTGCGCTGCAGTCCAGTAAAAACAATCACGCTGTCAGGTTCGCCATCTAACAGCTCCAACAGCTGAGGGGGTCAGAGCAGCAACACAACACAAAACCAAAATAAACACCACCTCGCTCTGCCAAAAAGCCTTTATCACTCTTCTGGGAAAGAGGGAGGCGTTTTCAGACGGCTTTAACTTTTTTTTTCTTCTTCTTTTTTTTTTTTTTTCTATTATTTGTTTTTGTATGCTTAAACGTGAGCGGGGAGCCTTGTCCCGCCTTCCCCCCCGAGCGGTGTCAGCACGTAGCGGTGCGGGGTTCCTTCAGGCAGGAGGCCTCTCCAAGCACCCGCTGCCAGGCTGGGACCGTGCCCCTTCTCTCCTCAAAGCTGCCAGCTCTGTTTGGCCTTGGCTCTCCCGCTGGTCTTTGCAGCACATCCAGTCTGGGGAGGAGGGTGTGTGACCCCAAAAGGCCTCTTATCCCCAATGTGTTTGGCAACCTGAATGCTTCTATGGGTCTGGCCTTAACCTCCCTCCCCAGGGATGAAACACGTCCCCCCTCTTTTCTCTTGCCTTCGGGAGCCCGTGGAAGGGGCAGGAGCACCGCAGCCACCTGCTTTCATGCCGCTCGTGCGAAGCTCGCCGGCATTACACCAGCATTTCGTGATGGGAACACCTGCTGTGCAAAGGGGCCCGGACCCCGGCACCAGCCAGCCCCACGTAATAAATAACAACAGTAAAAATAGTTACCGCTTATATAGCGCTATACATCCTCAGGATGCCGTAAAACCCCAACGGCTTAATCGCAAGCCGCTCTCTTGATGTTTACAGCGAGCTGAAATTTTTGGTCTCTGAGCAAAGCGTATTTTCCGGTGCCAAGAGCTACGTGCGGCTCAGTCAGCAGCTCTGGCAGGCAGCAGGATAATGCTGCATTGGAGGCACTTAAAGCTCCTATGTGACAGCGGCGAGTTAGAGGTGTCAGCCCACGGCCTGGCGCAAGGAAGCGGGGGACGTTTGTGTGACAGCTCCTGGCGTGGGACCGGCTGCCTTTGCACAGACGGGTGGGTCAGCAGGATGCGGCCCCGCACCTGGTGGTGACAGTCATCGAGGGTGGCAGGGGGCTGCCAGCACCAGCAGCGCCTGGGGCCAGCGGTGGTAATTCTGCCCAATGGTAGGGGCTCATCTCCACCTCTGCTGCTAATTTTACACAAGCTGCTTGTTTTAGAGGAGCTCTTCAAGCCATCATCTGGACGGAGAGCCCTTGGTGAGAGCCCAGGCTTGAGCCCAGCCAGGGCCTAGGCATGAGTGGATCCAAATCTCAGGTCCCCAACATTTCGGGGCAGGGAGACCCACTCACTTCTGCAAGCTGCGATGAGCAGAAGTGGAATAGGGGGTTTGGATGTCAGGGATTTTTCATTTGTTTTTTGTTGTGTATTTTTTTTTTTCAGATCTGTGTGATCCAAATGCTTTCCAGAGCCTGGGGAAGGAGAGGAGAGGGGCGTTTCTTTAATCGAAATGAAAACCATCTCTGATTTCCTTTTAAAGCGTGCTAAAACATTTCATTCGACCTGATGCAAAGCGTTGCGTTTCATTTTGAGTTTTAATTAATTTTGTGATCCTTTAATTAAGCTAATTTCAAAGGAAAAATGTTTCTCTTAAAACTGAAAGTCAAAACATTTTGAAGATCATCTCTGCCTCTAAAACACCGCTTAAAAGCATCAGATGTTCTGCTCTCTTTCTAGAAACACAGGTTAATTCCTGCCTTTACAGAGTCTCCAAATGCTTTGGGAGTTAAAACTAAAAAGAGGGCCTTGTTCCTCCGCAAGTGAGCACTGCTGCCTGTGATCCTGGGATGAAAGCGGAGACGGTCTCATCTCAGACCTTGCCTACGCCTGAAAACATTCAGGGCGCTGGAAGGCAGAAAGGGAGCCTGAGCCCTTCTGTGGTTGAGGGCCCGAGGACCTGAACCAGCCGGGGAGATTCCTCTGCTGGCCCTAGGAAGGCTCACCACCCACACTGCCTCGCCGGGGAAAACACCAGTGGTGATGGCAAAGCACCTCGCTCTGCTCCGAGTCAGTGCTCGGACATGGGCACAGCACAGGACATGGGATGGAGCCGGTGGAGATGTTTCCTGCTGGAGAGCAGAATGCGTGGTAAAAGGGGTTTTGTCTCCCTGTATTTCTTGGTTTCTGCAACGAGCTATGGGTGTTCTCACGAGCACAGGAAAAGAGCTTCAGCTCGGCTGTCAGAGGGCTGAGTCCCTGCCAGCTCTGGCATTGAGCACTGCTGGCACTGCAAGTACCTGAAATCGTCTGACGGTTTCCCAGCTTTTGGTTTTGCTTTAATGCATTGCCTTTTTTCAGTCAATTAAGAAAAAACAATCACAGACTTTAAGGTATGTAAATGTTTACATAATATTGTGGCCAATAAATCTCACTCTGAGGTCCCATGCGTTTCTCTGAGGCATCTGGGCACACCTGAGCTTGAGGCAATTCCTATGTGTAGAGGCCAAAACAATAAAAGCATTAAAAACTTCAACAGTCTGCACCATGGGCTCAGGAGACAGATGCTTGGCTGCTGCTCTTCTGCTGTCCCTCAGCACACAGAAATCACTAATGCCAGCATGAAGGAGACTGTCAGACTCGGCTGAGCCTTCAAGGAAGGAACCACTCGTCTGCTGGCCACTGGCACAGCAACCCCTCACCAGGAGTCCCTGCCCCGTGCTGGTAGGCTCAACCAGAGACAACCTCCAACTCCACAGTGCCCATAATTCCCAGTTAAAAGACCACAGGTGATGGGAAAAAGGTGCTGGGCTGGGGGGAAGGTGCTGAACCCATCAGATGGAGCGAGACTGCGTGGAGCTCGGAAATGATTTGGGAATTCAGCAGTAGCCATGCCCCCAGAGGGGTTGTCACAGGGCTGGCAAGGTAGGCTGTTGCTTTGTCTAGATCCCATGTTGGTATTTCATGGTATGAGAAGTTCAGGTTAGAGCTGGACAGCCAGATGTCCGTCCAGCTTTGCATCAGGCAAAATGTCTTGTTGGGACGCCAGGAGGGTGGCGATGGAGCAGCCGACCCCTGTTGTACATCGCTGGTTGTATGTGGCATTGAGGGGAGAACAGGTACCAGGTGCACCACCTACATGGGGAAATTTGGCACTTCCTTAGCAGGAGGTAGCCTTTTGCCACGTGCATTTTGGCATGGCAGAGGCATGTGGATGCACGTGGTCCCTTGGCACGCACAAAGCAGCGTTTTGCCCAATGTGTGCCGCTGGGAGCACATCTACCCGTGCCATCGCTCTGCTCCGAGCCCAGCCCTCAGAGGCCTTTCTCTGTGCCAGCACTCCTGGGTGTGTTTTCTCCGCTCAGATGATCAAAAGTCAGCACTCAGAGGCTGGCAGAGCAAAACACCTTCCTTGGGATGGCATTTGCATTTGAAAGGCAGGATGCCTGTTTCAGGGACCTTGCTTATTTCATAACCTCCTTCTCTCAAGCCTGCTGGCTGCCTCCTCTCAGTGCTTAACTTGGGGCTCCGTGCTCTGCTCCCAGCAACCTGCGTCTGGCTTGAAGCCAGCCCTAATTGTCCTCTCTTGGGGTGTTCTGGGGAGCCACTGAACTCTGGCACAAATTGCCGTGCTCGGAGGCCGACTGTAATTTCTGTCCCGCTGCCCCCAGTTCCTGGGAACTCTCCTGGCAGTCAGCAAACGCTATGAGTCACGCTCAAGGAAGCCAGCTCCACTTCAGCCTAGCATGATATTTTGGTTAGTAAGGGGCTGGCACGAGAGCTGAGAGGTTCCTGCGTCTGTGCCAGGCTGCATGCTTTGTTTCCCCTCTGTACTGGGCTCTCGCTTGCTGCCATAGCCTCGGGGGGACTTTAGGGTGCTGGGGGGCACACTCACACCCCACTTGTGATGCTCAGCCCCCACAGGACAGCGGGGTGCTCGCAGCCCTGCTCTCTGTGCAGCGCTGGACCTGCAGCCGGTCCTTTACAGCCCAGCCCCATCTGGCCCTCGTTCCAGCGCACATGAATTTTACGGCTGAAAGTTTTGCTTTATTTGCTTAGAAACCCGGGCAGCTTTGCGGGAGTGTGACTTAGGTACCCAGACGTGTGGGCGAGATGGGAAATTGCATACGCTCACACCTACATACGTGTGTGCAAGCTGGTACGTGCTTGGAAATGCAGCCTTCTATCGGCTGCGCCTACTTCTGGAGATGCCTGGTTAATTTATCAACCGAGGAGCTCCATCTCGCTACAAGTCTCATTTCCATATTCTTTCCAGATGGTCAAGATGCCACAGAGACAGTTTCTAAGCAAATAACTCGCTTCTCCATGCAGCCGACCATCAGCCTCGCCACTTGCTGCCCCAGATGGCTGGAGAGCCGGCGACGGTGCCTGGGCGGTGAAAGCGAGCGCGTCGCCGCGTCGGTACCAGGAGCGGGGTGGCACGGCGCGGTGGGACGAGACCTCTGCCTCGCCTCTCCTGCCTCAGGGTGAGCAGCAGATGCCGCTGGGACCTGGAATTGTCCTGGGGGCTGTCCGTGGGTCCCTCGGAGGGAGGCCGGGCGCGAGGCTGGGCGAGGCGGCGGCGTTGGGGCGAGGCTGAGCGAGCCGCGGCAGGTCGGGGAGGCTCAGCTCCCGCGGAGCTCCTCCGCTGCCTCCCGCTCGCGAGTTATCAAAACCGAGAGGTTAAAAGCGTTTAATTATGCTGATGCTTTCCCCCCTTGGATTAAACAAGAGGATAAATAGACTACAGCGTGTTTCCTTGGATTCGATTCCGATTCTTAAACAGGCGAGGGGAGGCAGGAGGCTAAGGATCCTTGGCAGCTGTCACGTTTCGCTTTTGATGGTGTCAGTTCTGTCTGTTCGGAGGTGTTTCTCTTGCCACTGTCAGCATTTTCCGGGGGAGGATGAATTCATTGATACAGTCTGTTTGCTGTCCACATATTCACAGTTCATGTGTTACATTTTACATAAAGTAAACTTAGCAAGGGGAAAACTAATTCTGCAATTCTTCAAAGCTAATGTAGAGTAAATATATTCTGACACTGACAGGTATTTCTTATTAAATAGCTCTGAACTGCAGTACTAGGTTTTGCTTAAGTGGCATTATTCTCCCTGAGCAAAGACAGTTCATTTATTAGTCATTCCAAAAACCAAATAACAAATATTATTCTCTAAGCAAACTAAACAAACCATTTAAAAGGGGCCTGTCTGAAATGATTAAAGTACAGTGTCTGAAAAGCAGCTGACATTTTAGTGCCAAAATACCATATGGAGACTCAACTGCTTTATTAACATGCTTTGACCCAAGCTGCAAAATCTCCCAACACCTTTGAGCGGGGAGGAGCAGCCTTCCTGTGTGCACGGGAGAAGCAGAGGCGAAGCTTTCTGCCAGTTCTTAAGATGTCATTTTGGCACGGCGGAGAGCGAGGTGCAATAATTGAGGGGCTGGATGCGAGCAGATTTCTCAATTTCTGCCAGAGATACGCTGTAAAATAATTCAGCGAAGCTGAAAGCTTGGGCTTTCCATTTACGCCATAAAAAATAAATATACCGTGTTTGCCTTGCCTTCTTACAGCTCTCTCTTTCTCTTAACTAAATATTTCCTTTCTTCTGAGCATCAGACGTTACTTCTAGCTTTCAGGCATGCAAAATAAGAGTGCACGCGCTTGTAGGTGTTTATTTACGGTCTGTGGGGGGCTGTCCTCCTGTGTTTGTGGATCCCCAGCTCTGCTCTGAAGATTTCCTTTGCGAGCTGGCCAGGATGGCAGCAGCTATCCGCTGACCGAGGTGCACCCTGCGAGGGATGTTTGCTCCCCTTCCCGGTCAGTCCTCCCCAGCCTGGCCTGCGCACACATTGCTTGCGTCTGGCCTAGGTTTTCCTTTCGTTTTTATACCAATGTTGTCATTATTTGAAAGAATTCATCACAGAGCGAGAGCAAGTGAGTTTTAGCCTGAGGTTTGTTCACAAAATGTCGCCCGCGGATGTGTCCTTTCTCGCTGGCTCTGAGCGGGGCAGCTTGAGTTGGCAGGGATGAAAATAATGTAGGAGTTATGCAAGGAGTTTAATAAAAGCGAGCTGATACCGAGCTGCCGTGCGTTATTAACTTGCTTCTCTGGGATTAGGTAGTTCTGGGCAAACGAGGAGGTAGTGGTCCTGGTTTGCTTTCCTTCGGTGTTGTCCCAGTGACAGAAGATTACTCCACTTTGGGGATTAGCTGATGACATTACATCGCCAGGGTAACGATGCACGTGCTGATGTAATTCCAGACGTTTGGTCGGGTCCAGCCCTCCTGGTGCAAGCCTCCCCCTCGCTGAGCACCCCACGGCACGTTTCCAGGCTCGCTGCCCAGGCAAGGAGCACAGGCTGCCCACAGCCCCTCCTCTCCTCCTTGCTGCGAGCCCTGGGAGGCACGAGAAGTGCTCGGAGCTCCTCGATGGACAGACGAAATGGTTCAATGCCACGCTTTAAGGAGTTCCTCTTTGGAGAGAGGGTGAAAAGGGCACGCTGGCCATGGCGGTAGTGGTGCACGGTGATGCCAACAGCAGAAGCACTTTGTGCTTCCAGTGGTGCTGCTGGAGGGAAAATTAAGGCCGATGCCTTCTTGAGCTTGGGGAGGGGTGCAAGGCACTGCCGTGGTACCAGGGGATGTCACTGTCCTGTCACCCCGGGTACAGCTCTCCCTCCCCTGGCCGGGCAGGAGGCAGTGGGACGGGAGCGGTGTCAGCAGCCTGCAGCACCACGAAGGAACAACTTCTTCAATCTGACATCGAGACCAAGGGCTGCTAATGAGGAGCCCGGGCTTCGGTTCCTATGGCAACTTGTGTTCCTGAAAATGCAAAACAAAGTGCGAGAAGGCGCCGGTCCTGCTCCTCGTTCCCCTCGTGCCCGGTGCCCGGCGCACGGTGCAGGCTCTGCGCGGTGCTGGCGTGGTGCTGGCTGCAGCCCCGTGCCAGCACAGGGATGGGGACATCCAGCTGCACTGTGGGCTCGAGCGACTGCGATTGCAAGTGGCAATTTGCTGCTCGCTCCTCAGATAGCATCTCTGGGGCCAGCTGGGTTCCCTATAAACTTTTATAGAAAATATAAAATGACATCTGGAAACCTATGGCAGAGAGGTTTTCATTCCTCGTGTAAGCAGGGAAGAGCTTTGCCCTCTCTTAATTTCTCGCAAATGTTATTGTCAAGCTCGATGGAGAGGAAAAAAAACGGTAATTGGGTAGCCTGGCTGCTGGAAGCTCTCCCTGCTCCTGCTCCAGCCTCAGAGCCGTTCCCCGCTGTACGGCTTTTTGGAGAACAAGTACAACCTCCAGCCATGCAGCAGCCACGCAGCCGTTTGCAGCCCCCACTGCAGGTACCAGAGCTCATTTCTGATGTGCTGAGCCTAAGGCAAAGCCAGGGTCTGGGCCGGGAGCGCTGTTTCCCATCCCTCACTGCTCCCTGGTGTGGGGGCATCCTGCTCGGTGCCCAGCAGGAGCCTTAAATCCAGGTTTTCCCCAAACGCACCCGCTCCCAGCAGGAAGGCAGAGGAGGCGCGGGCGTGAAGAAGCATTCCAGCTGATTTGGCCTTAGGGAAATCCGTCGGTAAGCGAAAGCCTCTGCAGCAAGCAGGAGCTTGGCGTTAATTAAGCTGCAGCGGGGCTGCTGGCACAGAAACCTGTCGAGCTTTGGGGGGATTATTTCATCTGGGGGATGCTGAGAGATGCAGAGGAGCAATGGGGTCAGCCTGAGGCATCTGCGAGCGCCGGTGCCGGCGTTCATCAGCCAAGGCATTGCCGTGTGCTGCCGGGGGCAGGTGGGGGGCGAGCGTGTCAGACAAGGGATAGGAAGAACAGGCATGCAGGAAAACATAGTAAAGCAACACAAACGAAAACCTACGCAGGTTTGTAGAAGGAGCGAAGCTTAGAAAGTAGATGCATTAGCAGCCAAAATAAAAAATATATATATATATAAAAAAAGAAACCACCAAGACTTTGACGCAGCAGACGTTTCCGACAGATGCTGCAGGAAGGAGGATCAGCCGCCTGCTACGTCTGCGCATTGCTGGGAGAGGGGGAGATGCTTCCACGGCAGCGGGAGCAGGGAGGGGTTTGTGGGGTGCCTGGTGCCCGCCTTGTGCTGTTGAGAACGTGGGTACCACCCCCGTCCCCCCACTTCACCTCACTGCCTGTCCCCACCCCTCTGATCCCACGTTGCCTTGTAATTTGTGTGCCCGCCGGTTGCTTGCAGCCCTCCCCAGAGGGCTCAGACTCCCCTTTCCTCCCCTGATGCCCCTTTCCTCCCCTGCCTGGCTGGGATTTGCCTTCTCCCTGCTCCCCCTGCTTCGTCCTGTCTTGCCCCTGGCAGGATCAGGCCCCATTCCCCATCTCTCCTGCCCTTCTCCAACCTCGCTCGTGTTTATAAGCTTCAGGAGACCAGCTCTGGTGGAACGGCTTAGGTTTTTAAATTTTCTCCTTTTTGATGAAGTCAGGGTCTGGGAAGTCCTTGAGGACTGCCTCAAAGGAAGTGTTAGTTTTACGTGCAGAACGAGGCAAAAAATAATCATCTCATTTTTCTCTCTTCGGAGCAAGAGCTGTCCTCTCTCTGGCTTGCCTGCCCTCCTCCCTCCGTGTCTGGGAACAGAGGACAAGGTGTCCTGCCACCGCCCGGCATTTCCAGAGCCTGCAGCCGTTCTCTACAAGCCTGGCACATCCTTGGACCTGCAGCTCCTCCGGTGTCCCTCAGGACTTGGAACAATGGCCCCAGCTGTGGGGTTTGTAGGGGTGAAAGCTGCTGGGCTGGGCACAGGCTGCCCCGGTGCTTGGCCAAGGAAATGGTGATGCTTCAAAAACCGGGCAGGCAGAGCCAGGGCATGGAGTGCTGCCCTCTCCAGCCACAGCTTGGAGCATCACCATCTCTCTCAGGCATCTTGTGGGGCATTTACTGATGGGTGCCCTGTGCTGTCTTCAGGAGCCAGCAGCTGAATCATGTCCCTGTGCTGCCTGAGCCCTCCTGGGACCCCCCTTCCCCGTGTGCGCGAGCAAGCTGCCCGTGCTGGGGCGAAATGTGCCCCAGCCTGGCACCGGGCTCACAGCTCCCCTCCGCCACTGACAGCATCCATCACTCTCGTGCTGCCTGAGCACAGATTTCAGCCGAATGCTCGCCTTCCCTGTGACTCAGGGAGCTGACAGCTCGCAAGTACATCCCAAGGAGGAATCAAAAGCGACGGAGCAGGTAGCGCTATCTGCAGTCAGCCGGAGTCTCGGCGAAGGCAGTCTCAGAACCGTCTTAGCGGCCAGCGGATGCCTGTCACGGCCACTTGACCTGGAGGCAGATGGTTACTGTCTCGCTCACGCGCTGTCTTTGGGGCTTGATAGGCACTTCTGAAGCGCAGATAGACAGAGAGCCCTTGCTGGGGACGGGAGGGAGCTGGATGCCAGGGCAGCGCCATAAGAACCCACAGGCAGATCCCATGGCAAGCAGGGAGTGCAGTGAGGGCTTTTTGGTGGGGGGCAAGTCAGCAGCCCCCGTCTGTGCTATGGGCATTGCTCAGATGGGGCCAGAGGGGGCTGCAGAAGGGTTTCGTGAGCCGGGGGAGAGCAGGAGCGTGTCACGGGGCCGATGTCATCCGGCCGTGATGTCACTTCTTCAGCAGAGCACTTCCAGCGATAGCGGAGCTTCTGCAGTCTGTCTGCCAGCCTGGCACTCTCTCTGTACAGCGTAATTAAGCAAATGTATTAATAGAATGGGAGCCTGGGCCTGGGTAATGTTCTTCCGTGACAGACAAATGCGGAGACAAAGCAGACACTTTCTTCAGAAGTACTGCAGGATGCTATTAGCGGGCACAAACTCGCATCCCGTTACTGCCGGCGCTGCTAGGCAGCACCGAGACATTTGCATTTTAAACGAAGCTCCCAGCCCGGGATCAGCTCCGGCAAGTGTGCGAGGCCGTCCCTGTGCTGGGGGGATCTGAGCCAAAACGGGCATCCTGTGTGCTCATCGACCACAGAGCCACCCCGCAGAGGTGACAGCAGCGTGCCACGCAGCGACATGGCCCTGGCCCTGGCTACGGGGACGATTTCTGCACGTTGGCATCCCTCACGAGGACAATATGCTCCTGTACAGCCCATCTCTGGTAAAACAGCTCTGCAAGCCCTAAAACTGCCAGTTTTCCATCGCTGGCCTCCGTGATGGTCTTAACAAAGTATGACATAAATATGCCAGGAGGAGGAAGGTGGCTTTCGCAGGGAATTGGGAGTGTGGCCGAGCACAGCTTGCAGAGAAGGGGTCTTTAGTAGAAAGGGATTCATTTCAGGGGATGGCACTGCAGGAACCAGCCCTTTGGAGGGGTCGGGAGGGGAGTGGGACACGGCAGATGAAAACTGAAGGGCTAATTGTGTGAGTGGTGAGGGGATGCCGTGGTCAGAGCTCCCAGCACGCTGGCAGGAGGTTGCTTGGCTACTGCAGCCAGGCAGGGCGAGCGAGCGTAAACAGCCGGGAGGAAGGAGGGTCATTAAAGCGTTCCCTAAAGATGCCTAACTAGCGGCAGTGGGAGGAAACAAATAAGGAGGAAAAGTTGGTCCGAGTGCCAGGGAGGAAGCAAAGCTGTTAGGAAGACGGCTGATTTTCTGCTGGAAGCTGTCCCTTATTGCTAGCTTCAACCGGAGACGTTCTCCTTGCGCAGTTTCTCTCCAGCATCCCCGCTTTCATCCTCTCTCTGCCACTTTCTCATTGAATTCCTCCCCTAGCAGGAAGAGGCTGGGGAGCTCCCGCACGCACGTGGGGCTGCCAAGCCCTGGCAGGCACTTGGTTGCCTGAGTGTGGAAGTGCCCGTGAGCGGCTGAGCTGCTTGGTGACCCTCCCCGCAGCACAACCATCGCCCAGAGCCACCTGGGCCCGCAGCCTGGCTCTCACATTGACCCAAAATCCTTAACGAAGCCTTGCCTGTGTTCTGGTCTGTCCAGGCAGAGCCCCAGCCGGTGGTGGGCAGGGACAGGTTCATCGTGAGCCACGCCGACAGCACCGGCGCTGCACCACAGTTAGGAGGAGAATTGTTTTAATGAATACATTTCCTTTCAATTGTATGCGAGTAGCGAGATCCCATTAGATCGGGGAAGCAATTAGAGCTAATAAAGATGAACGCGCAGCGCTCGGTGCATGTGGAATAACAAACAGCGAACAAAGGATTCACGAGAGAGCTGCCTCTAATCCAAACAAACGCGGGGCGATGAAAGGCAGGGCGGCCGGGCTGCCCGGCGGCACCGCACGCGGCCTCGCCACCGCACCTGCTGGCAGCAGGGGAGCAGCACTCGGCGTCAACCTCGGCCACGGGGCCACCAGAGCTGCCGGCCCGATCACTCACAGCCCCCAGAATGTGTGTGCCACCAGGCGGGAGGTGGCTGTGGGTCCCCAGCTCGGGGCTGGGCTGGGGGGACAGGGGGCCATCGGCTCTGTCCTGGTTTGTGGCTGGGATGGGTGATTGGCAGCGAGCGCCTGCCAAAATTCACCGCCCCGATGGCAGGGAGCAGCCTGAACCCATCATCAGTGCCACGGCTAGGTGGAGCGGGGAGGAAATAATAGCCTCTTCACAATGAAGTATTTACACAGTAGGCTCGCAGGAAAATTGGGTAAACCGATAATTACCCAAGGATATTATTGGCTTTGGCAGAGTTAATAATAATTAGTGCTCTTCCTTTTCCAGGCTCCTTACAGGAGAGACCTTTTATAATCCGCAGAATACAAAAGACCCAAACCACCAAGAACAGCTTCCATGTGTGCCTTGGAGGAAAAAAAAAAAAAAAAGAAACAAACCACTCCAGTCCTTCTGACAGGCTGCAAGGTGAAAATCACCCAAAGACACCAGGCAGCTGGACTGAAAAATGATAGTAATAGTGCTAGTAATAATAATAATAACGATAAACAATTTTGTGTGCTTGAAGACAATCCCACGCCGGGACTGAGCTTGCTCTTGCCCTCTGTAGCGTGGCGGAGCAGAGATAAAGGATAAAGGCAGCGCTGACACTGGCAGCCCCGCGGGATGCCGGGCACTGCCCTGCTGCTCCTCGTTTGCTCTCTTGCCCGAGCTGTGCACTTGCTTCCCAGAAAGCAGACATTTTCTGCTGGCTCTCGCTGCATTCCTCGTCCTCGCGGTGTCTCCGTGCCTCTTCACGCTCCCCAGTCCTTGCTAAGCCTGCAGCTCTGTGAAGTTCCCGAGCCTGCAGCCGCTGCTGGCACCTGAGCCCTCCTGATTAGCGCAGGCTGAGCACGCATCCTGCCCGCCGGAGCTGTGCGGGACACAGGGACACAGCCTTCTGCCTGCCTTGCCTGCAGAACAGCCTTTGCTGGGTCATTGCACCTGGCAGTTTGGGTTAAGTGGGGTGAATTTGGTTTGAGATGTGCTGTTGGAGGAGCGCCCCCAGCCCCTGCCTGCCTGGCGGAGAAGGGGAGCGTGGGGTGAGTGGGATCAGCCCCGTGACACGCACGCAGAATTGCGATGTGTGATCAGCCGTGTGATGCCACGCCGACGTCTGCACCGCTTCCTCCGTGCTCTGCGGGCTGGGTGCTGGAAGGGGCAGCTCTGAAAAGGGGAGGGATTTCTGTAAGAGCAAGGCACGGCTGGCCAGCCTCCGGCCACCTCAGCCCACCGGAGACATCGCGCTCTGCCGCTTGTGCCGCTGCTGTGCCACCCTCCTGCCCCTGCCCTGGCACGGAGGATGCTGGCTGCTTGTCTCACGATGGGCAGCCTTCAAACGATCCCAAATCACGGGGGAAATCCCCCCCCCCCACCCCTTCCCTGCCCCTGCCCCAAGCTGGCCCATAAATCACAGCGTTATAAAAATAAAACAGCTTTGTGCCTGCACGCACATTTCAGGTTGCCTTTTAAACCTGAACTTGTTTCTCACACGTTGGCAGAAGAACAGAGGGGAGCTGGAGTCAAAAGGCAAGCTCGAAAAATAAACGCATACTTCTCTCTTGCTGCTTGTGAAGGGCTCCCATAGGAAAACAGAGAAAACCAGGGCAGGAAGAGGCCCTGGAGGGGTCGTCGTGCCCTTTCCCCAAAGCAGGAGCCAGCTCCTCCCCGCAGGCGGCAGGCCAGATCGTGCCCAAGGCTGTGGTGATGGGGGGTGCAAGCGACTACCCCCTGCTCTCTTGGTTCCATTGCCCTCCTGATTTTCCCCTTTCCCCATATTTCCCCTGCTTCCTCGTGGCCCTGTGCTCATCCCCTGCATCTCTCTGAAGGATGAGTGGCTGCCGAGGGGACGTGGGGACATCCCTGCTCCTGCCGTGGCCATCCAGCCCAGCCCCAGCCCCGCCACGTGCGCGCTGCTGCAGCACCAGCCACCCAAGGAAGAGACTGAAAGTTGTGCTGTCTTAAGCCACAGTTTAACATAATTAGACATCCTGGCTTGAGGGCAGTAATTACTTTTATAATCCTTAAACTTTTTTTTTTTTTTAAATAATTGCCTCCCAATTCAATGCCTTTCAAAAATCCTTTTAAACGGCACTGCCTTCTTCAAACAAAACTCAGCCAACAGTAATTACAATAAATTATTCTCAGTTCTAAAAAAACATATAGAAATTAATCTATGTGCGCAAACTGCTAACCAGTTATTGTTTACCTCCCTCCCACCAGCCTGCTGCTTCCCTGCTCAGCACCACACGCTGGCCCGGGGGCTGGCACCGCGGCTGCCCCGGGGGAGCCGCGCCAAGCCTGGCACGATGGGCTTGGACCTGGGGCAGCCAGGATCAGGGCTCCCCTCCCGGCTCTGTTTGCCTTACAGAGCACGGCCACGGGCAGAGCACGGCCAAACCACCCAGCCCTCCCGGCAGAACAACGCTCAGAGCCGCCAGGCAAAGGCGGTGCACGGGCTGGCCGCCGCATTTCATCCTCAGCTGGGACAAATAAGGCGTAATTCTGCTCGAGTCAAAGGAGAGGCCGTGATTCACAGCAGCTGAGGATCTGGCCAAGAGTGTCAGCATCACGACAATAGCGTAATGTTTTCATTATGCATTGTTTTTTTCCAAATACTTAAAAAATTATCTAGGAATTACTCACACATCCCGTAATAGTTACCAGTCTTGGGTGTTTAAGGCAAAGGTTTCTTGAGACAGCAATGGGGCTGCAAAAGCTTTAGCCATCGCTGCTCCTGCTCCGTGCGCTTCTCCTATCACTTCTGCTCTCCTCCTCCTCCGTGTACACAGTCCAGTAACCTCTCCCTGACAATCTCCAGATCCTCAAAATTGCTCATTTGGAATTTTGCAGTAAATAGAAAATTGCTTCGCTCCTTTCTCTCAGGACAGCACAGAAAACGGATCCAAATGAAAAAAAGCGAGCAGCGTGTATCTGGTAGACATAAACAGTGAAAGAAAGGCAATTCTGCTTTTCAGCCCCGCTGCAGAGCGAATGACCTTGGAAACAATGAAAGGCCTGGGGCCGGAGCCCAGTTCTGCAGCAGCGTGAGCTGTGTTTGGGGAAGGACTGGGGAAGACAACCTGGAGGAATGGGCTCGTGCAGGCGTGAGTCCCCACCAGCTGAAATATCGCAGCTAACACTGGGGGGAAGGAGCTCACAGCCCCCAAACTGGTGCTGGCATGGCTCTGCCTCAGCCACCCTCCTCCCCTCTGCCCACTCCTTGTTGTGTGCTGTCCCGTGTTTAAAAAGCTGTCCTCGTGTTTAAGATGCCATCCCCGCTTGGTACGGCGAGGCGATGCCACATGGCCGGGGGGAGCAGCCTGAAACCTGCTCACCCCCGCCAACGTTTGCAAGCGATGGAAATGCGGCAAGGAAATCAGAGCTAATTCACACGTGGGGGAGGAAGAAGGGGCTAAATTTATAACTAATAATTCACCCCGTCCTAATTGCACATCAAACTGCCTCACCAAAAACTGGCCAAATGGAAAGCATGTGTCGGAGCTCAGCCCGCAGCCGGCGGCATCGCCCGCGCCCCCCGAAACCACCCGCATCCCCTGGCTCCTCCGCGGAGGGGAGGCCGGGGGGGAAGATAACAAAGGTTTGGATTTGATCACGCTTTATGTCAGAGGGAAAAGCTGCTTTTCCTGCCGGAGCTGCCAAGGGGTTGATACCACCCAGCACACGTCTCGCAACACCAGGCAGCCCTCCTGAACGGCTGCCATCGGCGCGGCACGGCGCGGCTTCCAGGGCGAGCTGCTGGGGCCGGGGCCTGTGTGCTCGCCAGTTCTTTGTGTGCTGTGATCAGGGAGAAAAAAAAAAAAAAATCTTCTTTTTTTTTTTTTCCTGCATTGCTTCTTAGAAACGTCAGAAAATTAAAAAGAAAGGATATATATGAATATATATGTCTAAAATCCAGGGCAGACAGCCAGCAGCAAGGATGTGTTTCAGAAACACGGGATCCTGGACAGGATCCTGGAGCAGAGAAAAAGGGCAAGGCGTGCACGCCGGCCTCGGCGCAGTCTGCTTGGTGCTGGGGATGTTGTGTCCAGCTGTGGGACAGCTTCGCAGAGCTGGACAATGGGAGAAGAGCTGGAGATGCTCCATCGCTCCTCTGCAGCCTGGGCTGGGGTTTGGGCACTGTTTTTAGGGCAGAGCTGGGGCAGGACGCAGCCCATTTGGGTTCCAGCCCCAAGCAGCTGGGCAATGACCCGCTGCTCCTCTGCACCCCTCCCCGACCCCCAGGGCTTGTGAACTCAGTTGTTTTTTTTATTTCATGGAGAACTTTTCAAGCTGAGCTTTGGAGACACAGCTTTCCCCTGCAAGAAGCAGTGAAACAATGAGGGGAGAAAAAGGGAAAAGCAAACCCCACCTGCTTCCTGTTTTTATTTCCCCCATCCCCCTCCTCTCTTTATTTTTTTAGTGCTCCCTGGTTATTTGGTAGCTCCTGCAACTTGTCCAGAAATACCTCTGCTAGTTCAGGGGCGTTTTGGAGCCCAGGAATTTAAGGAGGGCCTAGAAATTCCTAACCCAGCTTTAAACTTGCTAAGGACGGGTGAAGCGGCTCCCCGCCTTTCCAGCCCGCATTTCTGCTCTCCTCAGAGTCCCCCTTCTCCTCTGCTCCCCAGGGGATGCTGCCCTGGGCTTTTCCTCTCCCACCCCTCCACGCGGGCAGCGCAGACATTTGGTGCACATCTGCGGCCATGAGGTTGGGCTGCTCTCCTGCAAACCGTCCTCACACCCGAGAAGTCCACAGCTGGGAGCACGTGGGCAAATTTCCATCCTGCTTCACCGAAGAGGGTGAAATCCCTGGCTGTCTGGCTGTGGCTGCAGGACTGGTTTGAGATATCAGTCTGAAGATACAAATTCGCTCTGATCTCTGCCGGGTGCTTTGGCGTAGGAGGGGTGGTGCCTTGCTGCCCATCGCGTGCTGTCAGCAGCACTCATTTTGGGACGGGGGGGGTCCCTAAGCTCTGCATGGCTCAGTGAGGAAGAGACAAAGTTCCCCACTGGAAAGAATCCCTGAGAAAACGGTCACGATGGAAACTCACCCTGCAAAATCACTCGTCACCTTCCCACCCAGAAAGCTCCATGCCTGGAGGAGCCAGGGTGGCAGCGCAGCGGGAAGGATGCTTCGAGACGCTGCACCGCTACCTAGAAACCAGCACGCATCTCCCACACGATCTGCACCGCTCGCCTGACAATAAACCAATATATTTTAACTATGACCCGAAATGTTGCAGAGGAACCTTTTGAGCCAGTCTCTTTGGTGCAATACAGATGCGTCCAGCCTGATTGTTATTTTACATGTCAGGGCTGTCGAAGCGCGGGATAAAGAAGGCCATTGTGCGCCCACGGAGGGGACGGCTCGGATGATTAATGACTGCTCCCTCAATTCTCAGAAGAAGAGATGGAGGCAGGATAAGGCCTCTGCTCCGGCAGGGGCAGAGCCCCAGAAGACATCCGCCGAGCAAAAAAAGCGAGGAGGGCGCTCGGCACAGCGGGGCAGGGACCAGAGGCACCAGCCCCAAGGGTGTGCAGCCCGTGCCGGGGTGCTGAGCGCGGCGGTGCCGGCGGTGCTGCCGCTGGTGCTCCTGGCTCGTGCCACCAGCCCTGCTCCAGCCGATCTCCCCGCTGCTCTGCTCCCTCTGCACGGAGGGCAGCGGGTCTCGGCAGCGTGGATCATTGCCCATTGAGTAAGACGAATGGCAAAAAATCAGGGAAATTGCAAATTGATCTTTGCCTAACACACACGGCGACTTTGTTACCTATTTTTTTGAGCCTCTACGCAAATACCTCCCAGACTAATTCTAAGGCGTGCCAAAGTAAATTACATTTAGTTTGCCTTAAATAAACAATGACTCTTCCAGGAAAGGTTTGTCTCTTCTGGGCACTTGCATCATTTATCATTGCTCCACTGTTTTGAGTTGGCTGCCCTTTTAGGGTGAGATGTCTCTTGGTTTTAGTGTGCGCGCAACCATAGAAAGGACAAGGTCTTACCCCAAGAAAAATGTACTGAGAAGATGTCATTAAAGCTAATGAGAGTCCAGGCAGCTGCAGCTCATTAGAGATTGCCTGGGGCCAATTGTAACTGAGACCTTTAAATATACATCATAGTCAAATAAACAACATCATATTCGATCTGCAAAGTCTCTATCAGTTCCTGCATGGGCCTTATCGCTCAGCCTCACTTTTTGCTGAGAAAATGTTCCCTGTTCAATAACAAACTCGGAAGCGAAGGAGCCCATCGCACTTAGGAATGATGCACTGAGGAATGGGGGTGGGAGGAGGGACCTCTTTTTCTGAAAACACCATTTGAAGCTAATTGATTGCAATGGTAGGAGACACTCGGGGCTCGAGCTCTCCGCCCTGCCCCAAGGACTGTGGGAAAACAGGTCGAAGAACCTGCAAAGATGCTGAAGATTGGTGCTTTGAGCCGTGATTGAGCAATTTTGTTGTTGTTGTTGTTACTCCTTTCTTTGGCCCCGGGGCATGACTTTACTGTAAAAGAAAATGAGGGGTTTCTGACAGCACTTTCCACGTGTTGTTGTTACGAAGCGTTTAGCGAGGAATTAGGGATTTACAAGTGGTGGGGGGGTTCCCCCTCCATCGGCAGAGCCCCCAGCCCGGCTTCCCGTTGTCGGGAACGCCGCTGCTGCTTCCTGTGGGGCCGCAGCCGTGGGCAGGCTGCGTGTTTCCGTGCGTCCTCACCCCAAATAGCTCCACGTGTGATTATTAAGTCCTTATCTCCGCAAGGAGTCACTGACACCGGGCGGCTTTCCAGGGAATGTTACTCCCTTAATAGGCCATTACATCTCGGTAATAAGGGCTAAACTCTTCTGGGGGCATTTAGTTATAAATTAAGTAAAATAACACCACCGATCCTGCCCTTCTCCCCGTGCTCGTGAGGGGGTTTCTGATGTGGATGCCTCCGACGCTGCCCAGCCAGGGACGGTGCTGGGATGTGCAGCTCTGCCTGGGTGGTGCAATGTCCCGTCCCGGCGCCGCCTGGGCGGCTGTAAATAACACAGATAACAATAAAATGAACAGTGGAGAGGCCGTGGCTGGGTTCATTGACTCCCGGCCCAAGAGCTGCTTCCCAGCGGAGGTCTCTGCACGCTCCCCCGACGCAGGGAGTCTCCCCGCTCCGTGCCCAGGACCTCCATGGGGTCCTGTTCAGCTGAGCACCCCAGGATGAAGCTGTGCCAGCGCACCCCAGCACTTCTCTGTGGAAGCACCAAACTGCCCTGCAGCAGCCTCATTGAGGATTAGGACTGGCATGTGAAGGACGTGGGTGGCAGCAAAAGGAAAAATCTGGGACCAGGGGCACGGGGCCGGCCACACCTTCCCACCCAAGCCTCACCTAACGCTGGCCAGCTGGAGCAGCCTGGCCCCGAGCACGGAGCTGGGGCAGATTGGCTGCATCCTGCCCACATACAGGAACACCTTCCTGCTTGCTGGTGCTGCCGGGTCAGCTTTGCACTGGGGTGGGATCCCAGGTGCTGCGACCCTGACCAGACGGAGACCTTGTGCGCAGAGCTGGGGGTGGGAGGCAGGGGACCCTGCGAGCTGCTGGTGCTTGGGACATGTCCCTGTCCCCCGGGAGCCAGGCACCAAGTGCTCCCCTGCTGCACGCCGTGTCCTTGGCCCTCATTAAGAGGAGGCTGCAGCTGCACTGGCCTGGGAAAGCCCCGCGGCCGCACGGCGTGCTTGCAGCGGAAGCCGCAGCGCTCCGGCTTCGGCTGGCTTTAAAGCCCCAATCTGGTGAGAGCCGCGCAAACCCTTCCACGGAGACCCTCCCATCGACCGAGAGCCAGGTATATTGATTTAATTTGCACCTGTGCATTTCTTGGCACGGAGCAGCCCGCTGCAAGCCAGGAGTAAATTCACTTAGGAGACTTCTGGCAGCAAGCTGCCCCGGCTGAGCTAAACCAGCGCGGAACAAAAAGAGTTCAACGCGCTTGGCTCCACGTGAGCCGTGCCTTCAGCCCTGCCCTGAGACGGGCGAAGAGAAAAGGAGGTGAAGGATTTGGGTGAAGGGTTGTGCAGCGTGCCACCTATGCCTCCTTGCAGCAGCTCCTTGCTGCTCCCAAAGGCAGGGGGATGCCCTGGAGGACCCCCCGGACCCCTCCTGCAGGGAGGGAGCCTCCTGCTGCTGACCTCCCCCTGGGGTCTGGGCAGCACCGTGGGGCTGTGGCAGAGTGCTGAGGCTCGTCCTTGAGGTTTCATGCTCTGTTCCCTTCTAATCCCCATTTTCAATTGCTCTTATGTCATTTGGGCTAGAATTTTCCAGACGTGAGCCCCTTGAAAAGGTGGCTCTTTCCTTCCCCCCCCCCCCCCTTTTTTTTTTTTTGTAACCAAATGAAAACATCCAGCCAAATGTTTTGGCCGTGTCCATTTTCTTTCTTCTGCATGCATTTTTTTTTTTTTCAGTGAGCATACAGCGAGCACAGATTTTTCCCATTATGCATTAAATACGGGAGAGCGTCACCTTTCCTGCTGCGGTGTCAGCGAGGAGAGGGCCCCTGGCTGACCGCTGCGGAGCTGGCAGTGGCAGGGGATGCTGCACCCACACCGAGCTCGGCTTCTCCAGCTCACCCAAACGCTGACCCCCTGTGGAGCCCTTTGGGTGCCCAAAAAACCTGCCCAGGACCCGGGCTGCAACCCTTTGAGGAAGGCACCTTGCAGAGCCATGAGTGCTTCTCCTTTATTAATTAATTCTTTGTGGAATTGGAGCAGCAGTGTTGGGAGGCTGGCTGCTTTTTAGCTTCAGCCTGGTGTAGGGGCAAGTACAAAGCCCCCCGGATGTCTGAAGGCACCGGTTTCCAAACAGTGTTGGAAAATCAGCATTTTCAGTGTTTGTGGATGTATTTATGCTGCTGCTGCTCATCCTCTCCCCGCCGCAGGGAGCTGGTTCCCCCGGTGAAGGCACCTCATGAGCATCCCTGCTTGGCTCACTGTGGCGCAGCGGGGCTGGGCAGCGCCCATCTCCGACCCCGCAGAGGATGGTTCCGCAGCTGCTCCCTGGCAGCAAAGGGGTTAAACCAGTGGGGTTGAACTGGGGGGCTGGGGGGTCCCATCCGGGTGTGCGGAGCAGGATGGAAGCAGCCCCCCCGTCCCCGCCACCCCTCTCCATGATGTCACCTCCCCGCTCTCCCCGCAGAGGCGTTAAACGAGCCCGTGTGCTAATTGGGGCCACGCAGGTGGGCAGCACCTGGAGGGGCAGGGGGGGGTAACCTGGGGCTGCTGGGGGACCCCAGCCCCGCTGCCCGCCCCACCGGCGCCACGTGCCGCCCCCAGCCACCGCAATGCCCCGAGCAGGCGGTGGGCGAGGGGGGATCGCTCTGCAGCTTGGTTCTGCTTTGCTTCTCGCTTCCGACACCTGATGGGAATCTGGAGCAGGCGGCGGCTGCAGAAACTCCCCGTTACATTTTCCAGGCGTGAGCGGGTCGCCTGACGGCGCAGGGGTCGCGTGGGGCAAGCCCCAGGTGGAGGAGGCATTACTTCCCTGTGCTTTTTTTTTTTGTGGTGAGGACAAGCACAGGGCGTCACCGCTGTGCCTTCTCCGTCCCCGTGTCGGTCCCCATCTGACCTTCGCACGCTGCCCCCACCCGATGCTGCTGGTGGGTGTGGGGTGGCCCCAAACAGCCCCTTTCCTGCAGCCTCCCCTCCTCTGCAGAGCAGAAACGCGCACAAAGGAGGATCCTGCGTTTCTCCAATTAATGTAATTAAGAGAATTAAACTTTTGGAGAGAGAGAGTTTTTCATTTTCTTTTTATTTGATTAGGGAAATTCCCACTGCGTGCTTTGTGCAAATGAAAGCCAGGCTCCTTTCCATTGTTCAGCGGCCCCGGGAGGACGCCTTACCTTTCAATCTCGCACGCTAATGTGTTTAGAGTTAAAATCCCCCCCCCGCCCTGGGCAGCCGAAGGAAGGATCCCGAAGCCTTGATTAAAGCACGGCTCCCCAAGCCGGGCTGTGCACGTGGAGCTGATGGCGAGTGCCCGGATCCTGCGTCCTCACCTGCAGAGCTGGCCGAGCCACAACACCACGGCAGGGGATGTCCTTGAATCCTGGGGCCCCCAGCCTTCCCACCCATTTAATACAGGGCGGTGCAATAAATACTGACAAAAAGGAAAAGCAGGAGAGATTTGGGGTCGGGTACCAGTGGAGAGCTGTCCCAAGCAGCCTGCCCGCGCTGGCTCTGGTGACAGGGAGTTTTCTGCGGCCCCATCAGATGGTTTGCCCCATGATGCTGAAAAGTAATTATTTTTGTCAGCCTGAATATTAAAATCGTTTCTCCACGAGACTGGGTTTAGCTATCAAGGTTACTGAAAAATAAAACATGGGGAAAAGTCTTTGTACAATCCCACCGTGAGGCCACGGGAACTTACGCTATCCCACAAGTGCTCAAAAATTACGAGCCAGGTCCCCAAAATGAGATAGGCTTAAAAATCAATAAGAATAAAAAATACATTATGGCTTTTAATTTTTCTTCTGCTTTCCGAGCTTTCTGGGCACACAGGGGACGTGTTACACATTAATGAAAGCTGCTATTCTCATCTAAACACAATTTCAGGTGGTCGTAACTTTGGAAACCACAGGAGACGTCACCAGGTCCGTGGTGCGTAGCGGGGCCGGCGATACCCACTGACACGGATGGATGGCAACGGGAACCAGCGTGGAAAGGGAAGAGCCCTGGATGGAGAAGAGCAATCTGAAAATTGGTGCAGAATAGCTCCTTGAGCCCCCCTGGGATTTCTCGGAGTTTCTCGCCGCAGGAAGCACATCTAGAGCCAGCCAAACCATCTCCTTTTCTTTTCTTTTTTTTCCCCCCAGCAAAAATCTGCTGACCCAGAGCCTGGGTTTTCCAGTTCCTCCCAATCAATGCACTCAGTCGGAGATCCTGGAGTGCTGCCTGGGACGGGGGAAACCACAGGACGGCCCCTGCAAACTGGGTCCAACTTCCTCCATCCGTACCCCAACCGGGTTGGGGCTGGGTCCGGGGGTGGCAGAGGGGGGATGCTGCAGAGATGTGAGGCTTGGGGTTCCTGGGGTTTCTTGGGTTTGTTGCCCACCCAGGAAAAGCCATGCAGATCCCCCCCAGCAGAGGAGCGGGGCTATCTCCATTTGGCAGAGGGCTCTAGCTCTCTTTTCCCCTCCAACAGCAGAGTGGGAGCTGCTCCCTATGGTCAGGAGCTAAACGTGAGGATTTAAAGCCCATCAGGTTCCTGGGCTCACAGGGCACAAACCTGATCATATCATTTTTTGATTAGGGGATGTATTTTTCTCCGTTAATCCCTAATTCCCCCAGGGTCACCCACAGGAGAGGTGCCATGGGGAGGAGGGATGGGTTGGGCAGTGCCATGCTGGCTGGTGGCAAGGCATGGGGACCACGGCATGGAGAGCCACAGGCACACCTGGAGGTTTCCTCCCAGCCCTCAGCTTGCTCTGTAATTCATCCCCACGGCAGGGACACGCTGGGGACAGTCCCACAGTCCCACTGCTGCTGCTACCCCAAGCATCTGCGGAGGGGAAAACTTCCCAGCATAACACCCGCAGCCTCTCAAGTAAATAGTCTTTAATGTTTCACTCAAGGGTTGTAGCCTTAATACGTAAAATCTGTTCAGCTTTTTTAATTCCTGGATCGTGCTGTGGAAAGTTCTCCCCAGCTCGCCTCCTGGCTTTCCTCCTCCAGCCCGTGCCCTGCGAGGGGCCGCGGCCCCAGGGTGGAGATGCCCTGAAGAGGGCAGCAAGGCCACGGCCACGCACGGGACCACAAGTGGGGTGCCCAGAGGTCCCACAGAGTGGCCTTTGAAGCTAAATGTTGGGTTATTTTGTTGGTGGTGTTGTTTGTGTGTGTTTTTTTTTTTTATTATTTTATTTTATTTTATTTTATTTTATTTTATTTTTAAAGACGGCAGGAGGAGCAGAAGAGCTTTATAATAAACCCCAAAATAATACGCATGGATCTTTCTGCTCTATCAGGATTGTGCTCACTGCAAACACCTGTGATTACAGGCAACCCAGCCACCCTGGCACTCCTCAGCCCCTCAGCCCCCAGCTGTGTCCCCCCTCCCAGCCCCAGCTGAGCCTTTTTAAGGACCAGGCACAACCAGGTTGCGTTTTTCTGACGGTGTGAGCTGTATAAGGTAAAGGAGTTATTTTGGGGGGGGGCCTCAGTCTTTTTTTGTGCTTGTAGGCTTCAACCGGGCAGTGTCAGTGCTACTCTGTGGCTGCTCAGTTGATTGCAGAGAGGAAATTTTGAGCTGGGGGCCTCCGAGGCTGGGTACTTGGCTCCCCGCTCCTGGGTGTGCGTGCCATGGCTGGGGCTGCTGTGTAAATATGCAACTACAAGAACAAGCAGTTTTTAGCCCAGAGACCTCCCGGCCTTAAATTAGGGAGGCTGAAGCTCTGTCAGAAGATGATGGGTGTCACCAGGAGAGGCACTGGGGAGTGTGGGGTCAGGGCGCTGCAGGTGGGTGAGCTGCATCGCACCACGCTCACCTCCTGCCCCGGGGAGGCAGGGAGGAGGTGGGCATCCCTGGAGGATGGGGATGTGCAAGCTGGGTGCTGCAGCTGGGGTGGGTGAGGGTTTTGGGGTGGGAATGGAAAGGCCCTGTAGGTTCCTCATAGCTCAAGCTGGAGAAACACAATGGTTGCTTGATGTCTTTGGGGAGAAATCGGCCTGGAAGGGGGGTGTTTATGAGCTCAAAGGGGAGCGATCAGCAGCAGTGATGTCTACCTCACAGCTGAAGATCCTCAAGCATCAAGGTGAGGCTCCTGGTGGGTGTAAACAGCCCCAGAGCTGGTGGTTGGATGGAGGAAAAGGTCCTGGGCAGGTCTCGCCCTGACCTGAGCACCCTGGAGGATGTACAAAGGGAGCTCTGTGTGCCGGAGAGGCAGGACAGAGCCCGCAGACAAGCTGGGGGAGGACTAGGCTGAGATCATGTAAACTCTGCAAAGGTACGGGATGTGAGAGCGAGGCATGAAACGCACGCAGGCAGGCGGCCAACAGCAGCTCCACATGTCTGCCTGCAAACACAGGGGGCTTCAAAGGAGGAGGGGGAGAAGCAGCGTGCCTGGTGCGGCAGCGGCGCTGCGCGGGGCGTAGGGCTGCGAGGGAAATCCCATGCTCTTGCTCAGACAAAGGTTTTCCATGCAACAAGGTGCTGGGCTGAGGGTGGCCGGAGCGGGCACTGTTAGTGTGTGTAATAACCTGCAGCGTCAGCATCCAGGGGGGCCCCGAGAGTCAGCGCCTGGTCCCCTCTTCTTGGAGCCCGGCCAGCCCCGAGCGATGCTTTCCAGTGCATGTGGTCAGGCCGTGTGTCAGGAGGATTAATGATAAAGGCTTCTTGGGGCTTGAAGAGATCTGGGTCTAATTTAAAACCAAAACAACACGTAGAAATTTAGGAGGAGGGGAGTTGCTGTCCTGAGGCGAGCATGGGATGCAGCTCATCACGGATCCTATCTTGCAGTAACATGTGCCAGGACCTTCAGAGAAGGTACAAGCAAACACCTGGTACACAGGAAAAACCCAGCCTCCCAGGGGTGCTTTCTTCTTTGTCTTTTGCTATTAGTCATTAGCTCATGCTCCGAAGCACATGGCCTTATCTCCCCTCTAGGCATCTTCCTTTTATCTACCTTGACTCATGGAGCTGCAGAAACTTTTATTAGCCACATAAATGTCGGATCTTCTTTAAAATCTTACAAAACTCTCTGCCTCGCCGTATCTTAGGGCGATGAGTTCCACGCATTAATCACGTGTTGGTGTAAAAATGAGTTTCTCACCCATTTTCTGCCTTTGGATTCAGCCGTGGCCACAAAGCATCCCCGCGAGCATCCGGCCCCAACGCGGAGCCAGCTGGGTGCCGAGGGGAGCTCCAGCTTCCCCTGATGTCTGCTGGTGATGAGATTTAGCAGCTTGACAGCGAGCCCCCTTGTGCAAAAAGTCCTTGATTTTCTTGATGGGGAGAGGGCTCGCAGGACGGCGTGCAGAGGGGATGGGGAGCTGGGGCTGAAGGTGTCCCCGAGGTGAGGGCTTGGGGCTGTGCCAGGTGATGGGAGGTTTAGGAAAGGGCTGCAGGGCCCAGCCGAGGGCTGGAGGAAGTGTGGAACAGGCGAGCGTTTGTCTTGATTTAATTTGACACTTAAACTGGAAGGAGTGATTTGTAGCTGTGTACATTTTAAAAAAAAAATCCTCCTCAAGACAGGGAAATGGAGGCAACAGCAGGTTTTGGTGCCAGATCAGATAAAACCATGTGGGTAATGCCTCTGCCTTCCTCCTTTATATCCAGCTTTGTCTCCAGGCTCCTAAAAAAAATCCTGATGGCTCAAAATCCTCCACTCCTGACTCTTTCCAGCACCTCTGCTGCAGTAAGGCGCCTGAACCCCATGGGACAGGAGCTGTTGCAGTGACTTAGCCTGGCGCAGGGCTCCCTGGCCTCTGTGTCATGTACCCAAGGGCAGTTTGGTGGCCTGGCTGCCTCCGAGCACCACGCTGCGTGTGGTGAGACCATGCAGTGCAGGGAAGGAGGCAGGAGGCACATCCCAGCCACATGGAGGTGGCACCTCGTGGGTGTGGGTGAGCCTGAGTCAGGCCCTCGGTGGGCACCAACTTGGCCAGGAGAGCGCATGGGGGCTCAGGGAAGCATTGGGAAGGGATGAATGTGTTTTGGCACAGGCCCCAATCCTTTCCTGCTGATTCATGGAAAGGAATTTCCAATAGGAAGTCGTAGGGCTCCTATCTGCAAGCCGGAGAGGAGAGCTAGGGATTTTTACCACGTGATTCACAGTTGCTCCTTTCATTTAAATAATGGAAAAAAAAAAAAAAAATAAAAGAGCAACTACTGACAACCCTCGGCTCTGCCACGTGGCTGAGCTCTCCCGGGTGCGATGGGCAGGGTGAGTGGGTGCTGATGTGACTGAAGCTTTGGGGATGGGTGAGGGGATGCTCCCCATCCCCTCCCCAGCTCTGCGCGGAGTGGCGGTGGCTCCTGGGGCTTCAGCCTGGTCCCAGCTGGTGGGTGTTCGCTGGAGCTTTCACAGCCCTCTGGGATAGAGACAAGCTCCTCAACCAGGGATTTGTTATGCTGAGCCTTTTCTTGCACCAAAACTGGGGTTCTGCTCAGCGCAGCTCCAGCCCCTTGCTCCCTGCTGGGAGCAGATGCCTCCCTCCTGCAGCAGCTGGGTGCCTGCAGCATCTCCCAACAGATCAGGTTTGCCAGGCCTCTGGCACACCTCCCCATCCTTGGCCGTGCTCTCATTGTTTATTTCCCACCTTTGCCACACGCCGGTGCCCAGAGCTGGGCATCTTCTGTGCCGAGACCGCAGCAGGGCTGGGGAGGACGCTGGAGGCGAGATGCTCTTCTTATCTCAGAACAATGCTCCTTTTTTTAATCTTTCTGCTGCAGTGCAGCTCTCCTGCCTCGCGTCCAGCCTGTGTTCATTACAACCCCAGGCCCTGCTCTGTGAGCAGACACCTCGCCAGCTTTCTCCTGTATTTATTTAGGCATCCCCCCCGCCCCTGGTGTTTGCTGGCTCGAGGTGTGCTGGTGCTGTTGAATGCTCTCCTGTTTTTCCTGGCTCCACAACTGCTTTATCGAGACCACTTTGAGCTCTGGCCCTGCCTCCCCGCATGCTGATGGAGCAGCCCTGGCTCTGACAAAAGCCGTGGCAGCTCTCCAGCAGGTGAGGAGGTGAGTTTTGATCCTTTGGAGCCACGCACAGCTTAAGGATGGAGCCAGGGGCGCTCGTCCTGCTGCCCCCGCGTCGCTTCCTCTTCCTCTGACCCCTTCCATCCTCATTTCTTTAACAAATGAGGCTGGTCCACGTGGGGCGAATACCCAGGGAATGCTGCTGCTGCTTGAGGACAAAAAACAAATAAAAAGATCGGCAGCATGCCCGGGGAAAAGAAAACATCCTAGAGACGTCGGGAAAGGGGCACAGCACGGCTTTGCCCTGGGAAAGCCTCCCCTCCGCCCGTGTTGTTATTGCTGTTCCCTCCTCTGACCTGAGCAGTTTGCAAATATTTTCAGTCCTGCAGGTTGTTTCCATTAGGAGGAAAAATCAATGATACAGCCAAGAATCTGTGGCAGAGCCTGCTCTTTGCTAAAAATGGCCTGAATCCTGCTTTCCTGCGCACAGAGGGGTGGGCTCGTTTGCTCCCGGCCCCGATCCCATCGCTCCCCAAAAAATACCCCAAAAGCCGCCTCTCCAGGTTGGGGCTTCCAGCCTGCCCCAAAGCTTCTCTGGCAACTCCCCCTCTCTCCTACAGACCCCGGGGTGTTCCCGACACCGTGCCCAGCCCCGGCAGTTCCCGCTGATGGGGGATGGCTGCTATCATTTCAGCCAGCCACCGGATAATTTGCCAGGAATGCCTATTGATTTCCTGCACTCCTCTGTGCAGACAGGGGTAAATAAGAGCCATTCGTCATTGCATTATGTATCGGTAATTAAAAATTACTAGGTAACTTCAACCAAAAATTGAATAATTTGAAGTAAAATTAAATAATTCTAGGTAATCAGTACTAAATGAGACCATTATTTTACTTATCAGTGACTAAAAATTACCAGGCATTTTTCCTCGTTTGGACGCTCTCCCTCCCCCTCCGTGTCAGTAGAGCCTTTCTAATTTGTTTTAATTGTTAATTTTAATGAGTAGTGTTTTTCTGATAACATTTTAGTATGCTTTCTGTTGTTGTTTTTTTTTTTTTTTTTTTTTTTGAGATGGCTTTTATTGCATTGTGCAAAGCCTGAAGCACCTCAATGTGGGAGCAATTTGGAAGCTAAATTATTATTATTTATTTAAATCAAACCCTCCAGCCTCTTTAACCATTTGGCTGATTCTGTAATTGCTGTGCTGGCGTGATGGAAATGCTCCGTGCTTGCCTCTCCCTGCCTCAGAGCTGATGCAGAAGGGGCCTGGGTGCTCTTCTCACCTTGGTCACCCTCTGCATGCTGCATCCCCTGCCACCACTCCTGGTTTTGGGGAGGTTTTGGGGTCCAGGTTTTCTTTCACCCTGGCTTTGCAAGGTCTTCCCCAGCCGTTCTTGCTCGGGGAAACCTGGTGGCAGCCCATGGGGCTAAGCCTGCAGCAGTATCTCCTTGCCCAACCAGGGCAGAAATGAGTTTTGGGGCCAGACTGACCATTTTAGACCCGCTTTTGTCTGGCTGTGAGCCAGATATTTGAGGCAGCTGGGCAGGATGTGGCTTGTGGTGGGTTGTTTTTGCAAAACAAGGTGTTTCTTGGACGTGAAGCCCCTGAAATGTTTCCACTGTGGGCATCCAGAAGCTCTTCCAAGTCCTCCTCCTGCCAGTTTTTGCCTTGGATATATGGGTTCTCCGTCTCCCTAAAGCCACCTGAGCTACCCCACTACCCTGAGAGGCGGCCAGGACAGACCCCAAATTACCTGAGGCAATGAGCAATGCCTACTCTGCACCCAGCCTCTGTGTCAGGCTGTGCCCACTGTCCCTGGAGGGACAGCAGGGTGGGATGGGGACTGCACTGGCACCGGACCTCTGTGTCCCCCCGCAGAGGGACAGTTTGTCACCTCCCTGCTCCGTGGCACGCGCGTTTGTGCACTCAGCCAGGAGTGATGCTGGCTTGCCTTGCTGCTGCTGGATTGCATTACAGCCTCCTGTCTGCGGTAATTTGCTATGCACCATCACCCCGGGGGCATGGCAGGCTCTTCTCTTCGCCAGGTTTCTCCCCAGGAGCCTCGCAGATGCCTTCCACCCACGGGACAAAGCATGGGGAGTCCCTGGGGTACCTCACCGGGCACATCCAGGCGTACCCTAGAGGTGCTGGGGTCAGGAGCCTTCCAGAAGTGGGTCTGGGCGTGTGGTGCTTGCTGTTGTCCCTGATTTTTATTTTTAGATTTTTATTTTTTTTCTGAGCCCTGCTAGGAGCACAGCCCTGTCACCCAGGCATCTCTGCGGAGCGTGGAGCTTATGAAACGTCCTCACAGCATCCACTTAGCAGGGAGCAGCCCTCAGCCCGCGATAGCTCCTGCTGCATGAGCTGACCAAATAGGAGAGCAGATGGAAAGAGCAAATCATTGGAGGATTTTTTTTTTGCTTTTCCTCTCTTTTAATGAGACCCTCTTCCCTCGCCTTCCCTGGAGCGCTTAGCAAATAGCTGCTGGAGAGCTCAGCCTGCTGCCGGTGCCACGGCGTGTCCCTGGTTAACCCTAGGATGGGCCCAGCCGGAGGGGCTGGGGGCACTGGGGCAGGGGAGAACCACCAGGATCATTTTGTTTAGCTGAAATAAATCAGGATGGTGCCTTCCTGCAAGCTCTGCTCCTCTCCATGTGAGTGACGCCCAAAAGCCGAGAAATCCAGCAAAATCTGGGACTGATGGGGGATGCCCAGCTGAGGCTGCTGTCGGGGGTCCCCCAATTTCTCCTGCCCGCTTGCCCGGCCTGGTGGCCCCAGATGCTGACTCTGTGGCCAGCCCCTGCCCTCTGCTGCTGAGACCTGGAAGTGCCAAGCTGAGGCCCAGCAGCCCAAAATCCGTGGGGTGCACGGCAGGCCCATGTGCCAGGGGTCACGGCACAGCTTTTTGTTGGGGTCTGCACGGCCCCGGAGGGGCTGGTCCGCGCCTCCTACCTCACACCCAGAAATATTTGTGCGCTTGGCATTCGTTTCCCTTTCCTTAATTCCACCCCATTTAGAGCTAGTAAAACTATTCCCTGCAAGCAATTTACTCGACAAATGTAGCTGGCACTTTCTGTTACTGGGTTGTCCAGGAAGAGACCGCAATTTTTAATGATTTTTTTTTTTTTTTTTTTCCATTCAGTGAATGCTCTTTATGACCGTATTTGAGCTCGGGGTTGTTCATGAATGGCAGCAGAATAAAAAAAATATCCGGTGGCCTATCTGAGCTGCGGAGCCGCTATTCACACTGTGAGGCCGGGCACCTTATCGCATGGTGCATTGTTTCTGTCCCCCGAATAGGAGCCCTCAACTACCTCCACTTCCACCGAGAGCAAAATTAATTTCATCACCCAAGAAATCTGCCTGCTGGGTTAAATGAATCCGTTGCCAGCCCTAAAAGATCTCGCAGTGAGCAGCGTCTCACTGCTGGCTGAAGCCCTGCTGAGCAGCTTCATGCAGGTTGCACACAGAGGTGCTCCGAGCTGCCCTCATGCTGCAAAACCCCAAAAGTGAGCTCCTGGAGGTGTGCAAGACTCCAGTGCCCCCTACCCAGCTCCCTGAGCCCGATGCTCCCAGCTGCACCCAGCCAAGCTCAACAGAGCAAGCCCCTCAATTTTTTCCTTGGAAAACAGTCCCGCAAGCCCTTTAATCTGTCACAGGGTGCTTTTTTTTTAATATTATTTATTATTCTAATTGTGACACAACCGTACAGGAATACTCGCAGTTGCTCGCCTAGGGAAGGGTTTGCCAAAACCTTCCTATTCTGGAGTGGTTTTATGGGAACTGTGTGATGAGGAAAAGATGGTGAGGGCTCGCCATTCTAATTAGGATCGTTTCTGTCTTGCAAAAGGGATTGGAGGGTAGTATTTATGAATACGAGTAGGTTCAGAAAAATTCCTAGCACCATCTGTTTGAGAGAGAACAGGAAGAATTTCAATATGCTTTAGACCTTGAAGAGTGATGTTTGTATAACAGGCTCATAAAATCAATTTCTAATAGTTACAGGTACCCCCTCAGGAATTTAAATAGTCTGTTAACAAAGTTATTCCATCTGCCAAGCAAACACATTAAATATGCACGCACCGTACTGTATATAGGGTTGTGGGCTCCTCTCTACTGTACGGCGTGCCCTCGAGCGGGTTCGCTGCTGCGTTACACCTGGACTTTCCCTGGGGCACGGGCTGGATGTCCCTGTTTAAGCAGGAGCTTGCTTACCCTCCTGTGGCTTAGCAGATAAATCAAGTATACGGCCACTTTATCCACTGGAAGCCGAGCACTGGGCTGCTCCACCCATCCCTGTCCCCTTCCCTCGGCTGCCCAGTGGTGCTGGGGATGGGACCGGCCGTGAGGCTCACAAAACCTGCAGGCAGCTGATGCTGTTGGGCTGTTTGGGGTCGGGCTGTTTGGGATGGGGCTGACAACACACGGCACGTGCGGCTGAGCTGCAAACATGTCACCCCGCTAATTACACGGTTTGCACCGAGCGCTGCCCGCGGAGCTGCGCGGCACCTCGCCGGGTCTGCGAGGATTGCGCTCTCCGCGTTATCGGGAGTGATTTATGGTCAGGGTTAGGTCGCGCATCCAGGATATCGATTGAGGAGTTTGCTGCCTGTTGTGTTTAATAGCTGTCGGAGCCCCTGTTTGCGGTGCCGTGCTGTTTGCTGCCTGCCAGCCCGCGCAGCCCCGCCAGCGGTCTCCAGCAGGACAGAGCTGGCGATTCCAGCACGTTGGGGTGGCCACTGGGCAAGTGCTGTGCGTGCCCAGGTAGCCCCTGCAGATGGGCAGCACGTGCCCTGCTGCAGCCATGGGCACGGCCACAGCCCCTGCCCAGGGCATCCCCTGCTCACTGCGCAGCTTTGCCCAGGGGAAACTTTCCTTTGCGCTCTTCCCGGCGATTATCCCTCTGCGCTGGGCGGTTTCTTCTTCTTTTTTAATTTAAAAATCCGCATTCCCACTTCCACATAGCTCGTTATCTCGGGGCGTGTGATGAGGTGTCCGGGCCCTGTCCCGGCAGAGATGATGCAGAACACATTCGCGCAGGCTGTGCGCTTGGCCCCCCCCCCTCCCGCGGGGAGCGGGTGGTTTTCATTTCAGCCTCTTCCATTAGGAGCTCTAAGGGGAGCTCCATCTATTAACTGAGAACTGCAGGCCTGTAAATTTTGGCAAGAAAAGGCCCTTGGAAGCAAATCGTCTGTATTTTCTCAGGCCTGTTTGTCCTCCCTCCTCGCGTGTGCAGCCCTGGCCGGCCGGGAGGCAGGTACCGCTGCCTCCTGCTCCGCGCGTGCAGATTGATGGTGTCTGCTCCGGAGCCCGCGCCGCCTTCCCTCTCTCTCTCTCTCTCTCAACCCCCCTCGCTCTCTCTTTCTGTTTTTGTTCCTTTCCTTTTGAGCTGTTTCTGCTTCGTTTGGGAGACTCCTTCAGCTGCCAAGTCCTGATGTGTATCTGTTCATTTCCTAGGGCAAACGCATTGATCTGTGATTTCTGTTATGATACTGCAGATTTCTGCTCCCTTTTTTCTTTCTTATTATTTTTTTCTTTCTTTAAACTTTATCCTGCCATCCAGGAGGCGGTTTCTGTGCTGAGGAGAAGTGCAGTGTTTCTAGAAAATGTTCATTTCCCTGACTCATAGCTGTGCCTAATTGCGTACAGAGCCAGCGTCCATCCCTCTTAGTTCCACTGTAATTGTTTGCGGTGTGTTCCTTTGTGATTGCGTTATTCCAGTAATAACAGGCAGTCTCCTTCCAGATATTTATTCTTTTCATGAACATCAGCATACTGGCAAAGGGTTGGGCTTTTTTCCATCTTAACGCTCTACTTCATAGCTCAAATCTGGGATTAATGCTGCAGGGATCTCAGAGAAGACTTTCCTCTTTCCCGCTACCTCTTTCCAGAAGCGCCGTCTTTCTGCACCGGGATTTGGAGATCTTGGACGCGTGCTGCTGCTGCCGGGGATGCTGCCCAGCACTTCGCTATCTGTATTTACTGCAGCCTCTTGCTCTTTGGTTTTGTTGTTCTCCCTTTTTGGCAAAAGGGTGAAGCGTTGGTGAAGTAAACGGCAGAGGACCCAGCCCCAGCCTCCCCATGTGTCCCTGAGTGGCCAGGGCAGGATTTGGAAGCGCAGGCAGGGCGGGGAAGCCTCCCAGATATGCTGCCTACCTGTAGTGCACCTCTGCCTGTGCGGAGCATAAGGCATTAGTCTTTCATCTTGGAAGACCTTATTTTTTATTCTGGGTTAGTTTTACAGCACCCTGATGTGTGCTCAGCACTTTACGGCGCAGGAAGAAAGATGAGGTCCACGCAGTGAGGAGTACGCCGTCAGATTTACCCGGCATTAAATCCTGACCGAGTTACAAGCCAAACGAGCTGTGTCGCTGTGCCCTGGCCTTTCTTCTCCCTGCTCCCACTCGGAGCAACCTCATCTTTTTTTTTTAGTGACGTGAGGGGTTTTCTTGCCACGCAGCCTCGCCTCCTGCTCCTCACGTTTCCCCCAGCATCTGCAAACGGGACAGCAGGGACAGAAGCTGAGGCAAGGAGCAGGCATTTTTGCCTGTAAAATCAGTGTTTTTCAGCTCTCTGGCCAGGTCAGCTGCACCCGTGCACGCTGCAGCTCCTTGGCTGAGCCACTGTTTTTGGTGGGTGGGTGGCCCATGAAAGCTGCAGCGAGGAGGGCAGATGGTGCACGGCTCCCAGATGGGGCCCACAAATCCATGTGGCACCAGGGCTGTTTCCCAGCCTGGCTCAGCCCTCCCAAGCCACCTGTGAGCGAGCAGAGACCTTTGGTGCTGGATGCCCAGAGCACTGAACAAGCCCAGAGCCTCAGCTGTGCCGCAGCCCGCTTTGGGGCACGGAGCTGTGCTGGAGGAGGGCAGGCAGCCCAGGAGCTGTGCTCCATCTCAGTCCACTTCTCCGTGCCCTGCTGGGGGGTGGCTGGCTCCTAGCAGCACCCTCACCCTGAAACCCATGCAGGAGAGATGCAGCCTGCAAGGCACGGCCACCGCATCCCTGCCCCGGGGGCTGCCCACCCTCGGTGTGGCAAGCAGGCGGTGGGCCCTCTGCCACGGCCCCGGGCGCTGCCGTCGCCCTCCCTGGCTGCGTGGGAACCGCTCCTGGGGCCGGAGCATGCCGAATTTCACTTTTCAAACGGGGCTCCTGGCGCCCCGCCAAGCAGCGCTTCGTGTTGTCAAATATTTTGGCAAACGGCATCTCTGCTTCAGCCTGAGAGCGTCTTTTGCTAGGGAAACGGCGTCGAGGCGAGCAGTGAGCCGAGCCCCAGCATGCTGGGATGGGACGGGACGGGACGGGACGGGATGGGATGGGATGGGATGGGATGGGATGGGATGGGATGGGATGGGATGGGAGGTGCTGGCACTGCTGCCCCGGTGCCATCGCATCCTGGCTGGGATGTGCTCAGGACCACAGCTGGGCAGGGTGGCTGCAGCCAGCAGGGAAGGGTCCAAAAAGTCTTCCAAGGTGACCGAAAAGATTGGTGGAATCAGGCCGAGTGGGGCAAATCGTATTGACAAGAATAAGTAAACACTAAAAAGTGATTTTCAAGTTGCTATTTTGGCTTTTTGTTCTGAAATTGCTCTGTATTAAAAAGGGAATAAAAGGAGAAAAAAAAAAAAAAAAAAGGAAAAAAAAAAAAAACAAGCTCTAAGTAAACTAGAAATAAGGGGACTGTATTTTTTTACCAGCTCATTGGAAAAATGAAACATATTTGTTCTGGGTCAGACCAAAATGAGCAAAGCAATCAGTTATCCACAGAGCCACAGTGCAGGCTGCCTTCCCTTCTGCTCGCTCTCCTGGGCATCTTTGAAAGAATATCCAATACCTTTTTATGATGTTTGAAAGAAAATATCTCCGGGGAGGAAAAAGCGAGGTGTGATCCCAAAAACTCTGCTCTTGCAGCTTGGCCGGGCCCATCTCCCCTTCCCTCCGGCCGCGGCTCCTTCCCCGTCACGTTGTGCGGTGAGCGCGCGCATACTCACGGCCCCGGCACCACGATAGGTTTTGAAAGCCTGAGAAATCCTCCCGAAAAGCCTGGTTTCCGGCCAAAAACCCGAGGTTACGCAAACATATGCAGAGCTTGCAAACAGCCTGCGTGTGTCGGATGGAGAGCAGCTTTGCGGAGCAGGTGTGAGATGATTCGGGAAGATCTGCCTTTCCCGACGTCTGTGCTGCGCAAGGAGCTCGCCTGGGGGGAGAGCCGAAAATAAGTGTCAGCCTGCAGACCAAACCCGGGCCTCAGCCCATGCACTGAAAAAAAAAAACAACCCTGACCCCCCTGGGGCCCCTCCGAGCCGCGATGCTGCCGCCCACCCGCTCCTTGAGCCCCTTGGGAACTGCTCAAGGGGAAAGGCAAGAAAAGCCCTTGCGCCCACAGAGGAAGAAGAGGAGGAGGAGGAGAAGGAGGCAGGGTTTGCCCCAGCCCCGGTTGCAGGAGGCAGGCGAGGGCTGAAACCAGAGCCGCCTTCTGCACGGCAGGAATTCGGTGCTGCGAGCCGGGCGGTGCCGTTGGGAGGCGTGTTGGGCAATAGATGAAGATTTCAGTCTGGGAAAATGGTGCAGCTCGGTCTCCTTTTCTCAGGCGACGTGCTCGTGCCTTTGAAGAGGTTTGGAGGCAGATGGCTCCGTGGCAAGCGCAGCAAAGGCACCCCTGGAAGCCTCGCGAGCCAGCGAAACCTCCAAAAATCCCCGTCTCTGGCAGCTGCCAGGAAAGCTTGTTTGGGTTTTCAAATCTGTTCAGAAGAGTCGTTTTCTTCTGAAAAACTGTGGCTGTCAAAGCGCCATGCTAGGGTCTCATTTATTATGTATTAATGAATCCACATCAGATGGGCCTGTTTTACAGTATCAAAATATTGGAAATATCAAGGTATCAGCAGTTCTGAACAGGAACTGTGAGAGGCTGAGCTGAATGGGGAGATGCCACCCGGCGTGCAGAGGGGCTTTGGGAGCACACACCCCATTGTGCTCCCTGGAACAGCTCCTCTGGGGGCTGAACTTCATCCCCTGGGTTGCCCAGAAATGTCTGCGAGAGGGTTAGGGGAAACTGAGGCAAAGGGAGCTGGGGCTGAGTGCAGGCACGTGGAGGAACTGGGACCAAAGCCCGGGGGATTTGGTGGCTTCGCCTTGTGTCTTTGCTGCAAATCCACCTTCCTGTGCCGCTGCTGCTGCTCAGCATTAGGACGATATTGGTTTGAGGGAGACTCTGACAGGCTGGTGGCTTTTTTTTTTTTTTTTTCAGTCGTGTCATGTGGGAGCTGTTAAAAAGAGCTGCCTACATTTCACAAATATTTCCAGGAACAAACTTGCCGGTGTCTGGGTCTGTGGAAGAGGGAGCGTGATGCTGACCGGCTGCCAGACCACGCTCTCCATCCATCAGTCCATCCCCAAAACCTCCCTTTTCCCCTTAAATTGCTAACAGCAACGTGCCGGGCTGCCAAAGCATCTGCTTTACCTGCCTCGCCTCCGCCGAGGTGCCTGGCGCAGGTTAGAGCAGGATAAATCCCGAGCAAGTCGAGCGTTTGCATCCCCCACCCCCAGGAGGAGAAAAAGCAAGGATTTGCTCTGGAGAGAAGCAGGAGGCGAAGCTTTCTCTGAAGCTGAAGCAGGATCAGCCTGGGAAATGTGAGAGGGAGGACGGGGAGGTGAGGAGAGATGTCCCTGAAGGACACCTCCAGGTTCCCCGATGCGGAGAGCAGCGGCGTTTCTCCGTGCCTCCGTCCCCCCTGCCCATCAATTCTGCCTCAGTGCCAAGTGCCTCCTGCACCTGCCTGCCTCCATAAAGGGCGAGCAGCAATAATAGTTTGCGGTTAAAATATTGCCCTCAGATGATAATCAGCGGGACGTGGTTTATTTAGAGCAGCTGTGCCGGGAGGGGGTAACCTCTCCGTCCTCGGCAAGAAGCTCAGTTGTGCTCGTGGCTGCCGGCTCCCCGGCACGGGGAGAGGGATGGTTTTGGATGCGGGGCTTCTCCAGCCCCAGCTCCCCGAGGCAGGTGGGGGTGCAGGGAGAGCTGGGCCACCGTTTGTAGTGAGGGCAGAGGAATCGTGTCGGTGAAACCTCAGCCAACATTCCCCTCAGGTGAGCGGGTTGTGCTGCACTAAATCCCCGCCGTGCCATTGTCCCCGGGTTGTTACCTCCCTCCCCAAACAGAGACCCCATGGGGATGGGGACCAGGAGGACAGCGAGGCCCGGCTCTCGGCCTCATGTTGGAGGCTCGGAGGCAGCTTGAGGCCAGCCGAGGGAAGCGTCCTGCACGTGGGTGGCGGTGGCGCGGGGCAGAGCGATGGTATTGCAGGTATGTCGAGCACCTTGTTTGTTATACCCCGAGCGTGTTGCAACAGCGCTGGGTTGTGCAATGGTTTCCAGGAGATTTCAGAGCTTTCAGCTCTCGGGGCTGTCGGTCTCTGGGGCTCGGTTTCTGCCAAAGCGGGATGCTGTGGGGAGAATGGGTGGAAATCAGCCCCTCCTCAGGTGGGATTTCATGTGGAGATACCAAACGTGTGATGGAGAGAGGGAGGAGGAAGCTCCCGCCTTCCTAAATCCCTTCTTCTGTGAGCACCTTTTGCAGGCACCGAGTAGGCTCAGGGTGAGTGCTGGGTACAGCTCCTGATCCTGCTCTCTAGCCTCACTCCATTTTGTGCAGGTTGCACCAGCTGCAGCCAGGCGTTTTGCTCCCGGGGACTTAAATGTTTCCTTCTGCCACCAGCACGAGGTGTTGCTGGAGAACATCTCTGCCCCACGGCGGACTGAGGACGCCGTGCTCCAGCCCCGGTGCTGAGCCCCATCCTTGAGGCAGCTGCTGATGAGCCCTTGC